>NW_016157493.1:267298-270176 GCF_001687245.7 Rhagoletis zephyria
AAAAGTCCAATCCAGGACCCGCTGCGCTAATCGGTGGAGCATTCGAGTCTTCAAATGATGAGTTCCCCTTATCCTTTCTTAGTTTAACATTCAATTAAAAATGTATTAAATTTTTTTCAGAAAAGTTCATCAATGAGAATGGCGGCGATGAAGCGGAATATATAGCTGCATCGATGTCGCTTTTCCAATTTGCCAATAACCGCAAGTAATTGAAAGCACGCAACAAGATGTAATAATTAACTTTTTTATACTTAATTTGTATGTGTTATTGTGAATTTGTATGCTAAAATGTCTATTCCCTATCTATATTTTCGCGACTGTAGATAAGTCCGCCGAAAATTCGCATCATCGTACAGTTCCATAAGTAAAGTAACTCTTCTTCTTACCGTTTTTTCTGGCAGGCTGTAGGTGTGTGTTTGGCAGGCTGTAGGTGTGTTTTTGGTTATTGTATTGGTGTTTTTGGATCAGTGTGTTAGTGTATTTTGAATAAATTGTAATAGAAATAAATAAAATTGTAATAGAAATGAAAGAAATTGTAAAAGATAAGAGCACATGCCAAAAAACAGGTGATCTCAGCTGTAGGCATTTTTTGGCAATCAGCTGATAGTGTTTTTACTTATGAAACTGTACGATGATTCGCATTTCGTTTAGTTTCTAGAAGTTAAGCAATCTATGTATGAGTTTTTAATGAAATATCTTTAAATAAAGGGTTATAAAAATGTTTATAAAAAGCTTTCTTTTGAAAATTTTTAGTAAGTTTATATTCATACGCTTATAAAAACTTTTTTTGAACCTTTTTTATTATTAGTTTACACTTTTACGCTTATAAAAAGCTTTCTTTTGAACATTTATTACAAGTTTATATTTCTACGCTTATAACCAATGTTGCTTTTCGATTATATTACGCTTACTTTCAAGCGTTTTATAAACAAAAAATCAACGTTTTGTAAGCTTAATGTTTATAATTGAAAAATAAAAAAAACTTTCTTTAAGTTTATTTTGCTTGTTGGGTATTTGTAAACTACTACATAGAATGAAGTGCCATATCATAACAGGGCCGGTTCAGGGAATTCATCAAACAAATACAAATTTGACGGTCTCATGTTTCCTTCACGCTGAAATGTATATCGAGCCCTAGCCGCGAAAATGAGGTAAGACAACTTTTTTCAAAATTTAATTTTGATGCATAAATGCCTCTTAGAGCACCTGCATCAAAAAGTAAATTTAAAAAAATATATACATATATACATTATTTTAGCGGTTTGGGCCCGGTATGACGAATTTCTCCGATGCTCCTCGTTATTTGGAAATCTGAAAAATTGGAAGATAGAAGATCTTTTCCTAACAAAGACAAATTTATTTACACATAAAGCGGTGTGGTATTTTATATGTTGTCCGAATCCAATAAAGCACGTTATTCGATTCCCTTCTATGCTGATTGACGCCAAGTGGAAATGGCAACTGATGCCAAGTCCTTCTGNGAAATCTGAAAAATTGGAAGATAGAAGATCTTTTCCTAACAAAGACAAATTTATTTACACATAAAGCGGTGTGGTATTTTATATGTTGTCCGAATCCAATAAAGCACGTTATTCGATTCCCTTCTATGCTGATTGACGCCAAGTGGAAATGGCAACTGATGCCAAGTCCTTCTGTAACTGGTATTTTTATCCTCTGCCACCACCAACGGCCGCAGCGCTTCTCATAGATTTGCAAAAATTGTATTTTTCATAAGAGTTGTTTTTAAATAAAAATTTGTGAAACTGCTCCTGAATTTTGAAAAGTAAAATTTTCATTCTGAGTACATTCTCTTATCGGATCTCTCTTTCTTTTTTCAATATTTAAGCACTCTGATGTTGAGGAATGTACTAGCAATATATAAGTATTACATATATGATTTAAACCCAGGCATATTTAACAAGGTAGAAGTGACAACTAGCTCGAACTCTCTTGTAGCTAGTTATAATGTCAAAAAACTGTAAACAAACAAATTAACCCTATGAGGGGCGCGTGCTATGTTTGCTACAAATTAGCATCAATTGAACCTCATCATGGTGAAATTATACCAGGTGTAGTAATAAGAGCGAGATGAACGATTTGACCCTATCTTATTTGAAAATTTGCCTTTAAAAATTTGTATAAGATAGCCGCATGTCAGGGAAATTCACCATGGAAATGCATCAGCATAAATACATACATATGTATGTACGTATACTAATTTTAAGGACTACTTCAATATTACCTTCAAAAAATTTTAGCTGCATTCGCATCTTATATGCACATATACATACATACGGACAGAAAAGAATACCTCATAAAGGAAACTACGTCATTAAATGAAATATATGTTTTATGAAACTGTTATAAATATTTTTTTGTTTCTATTCTATTCTATTAAATATTTACTTCTAACACATCCGCACTTATAAAACAATTTAATGTTTTCTTCTACATACGTATGTATATCATGGTAAATCTAGGTCCTGACGCGGTTATGTGTGCATAATATTGATAGAAAATTCTCTTAGTTCTGAAATTTCGTGGCTTCAGGCAACCAAGTCTTTTAACTTCGCAACTAGGCGCCTTAAAGAATCGCATCACTTTCCACACAATGCAATGCTCGTAGTTCCTGCTCCTTTTCATTTTTGTATATGTATGTATCTATAAATGCATGTGGCCGGTAAAACAAAAAAAAAAAAAACTCAGTGCGTGTAGTCCCTACGCGCGGAAGAAGTGAAACTTAATAGAGGAAATTCCAGAAAGAAAGAAATGTGCGATATACATACACATGTACTTATTTTCTAATATACATATATAATTTCATCTTCATCTTCATCTTCATCTTCATCTTCATCTTCATCTTCATCTTCATCTTCAT
>NW_016157493.1:272174-277920 GCF_001687245.7 Rhagoletis zephyria
CGTAAGACTTTTGTATAATTTAACTAAATTTTACTTTTGAAACAGGTGGCAACCCTCCTACATTTAGCTAGAAAATACAACTTATTCAAAACCATTTCTTTTGATACTTCGTTTAACTTAATAAATAATTTGAATTTGATTTTCGTATATATGGCAACCCTTTAAAAGACTAAAACCATACTGCACATCTGCAGGTCAAGCCCTTTCATGTGACACCTCATTTTTAAAAATCGAACGAACGATACAGATTTTATGACGTGGTGTTAAATATTTTACGCAACCCTCTGCGGCAGAGAAATTTTGAATTCGATTTTCTAGCATGTGGAAACTCCTTTCATGGAACTAAAGCTACGTTGCACACCCGAAGGACAAGGCCTTTCATGTGACACCTCATTTTTAAAAATCGAGCGAACGATACAGATTTTATGGCTTGGCGTTAAATATTTAACGCAACCATCTCCGAACTCGATTAAGAAGTTTCACTTCAAAAAAAAATCACACAATTCAAAGCTATCCCAAAGCTCAATTGAATTTTTAATGAAATCGATCTTTAAGATGCGGTCACAATGTGCGTTCCCGACAGGATAAGACCTGCTAGCAAGGTAAGCTTCAGGGAAGTTTTTCCAAAGCCAAAGTTCGCTTTGACTTGTAAGCGTATAAAAATACATGGCTTCATACATATGTATGTATGTACATACATATGTATATATTTACCACTTCTCAAAAAGATCATGCAAAAGCCCTACTCGAATCACAAGAAAAATGCACGCAAATATGCATACCTATGTATGTATGTACAAATCTACATACGTACCTAATTGCATATGCACATATGGACGTACATACATACATATGTGCTCAAACAGCAGCTTAGAAGGAGTTTAATTTGATATGCATTCGCACAAGTATACCCAAAATGTAGTTGCATTCACTTCGCGCCCAACTCCAAACGGCCATTTTCCTGTGATGCACTGCTGCTTGTTGCTGCATTACGATTGCATGTACATACACCATATGTATATATCTATGCACAGTGACTTCTTTCGAAGCCAACGACGTCAGCCGAAAGCGACGACGTCGGCCGCGTATGCTAGCGTTAGCGTTGTTGTCGATGGTAACGAACAGCTGGGTGAATTTTGAATAGATAGAAAGAGAGAAGAGGAAAAATTGAGCGACTGGCTGCCGAAGCAACAACAATTACGTGCTAAGAGAGCGGCTAGCGAATGACGTCGAGAGCAGACGCGTCAGTAATGTTAGCAGCACATACATACACACTCATGTAGCTGCTGGTGCTGCGATAATCGTGCGCTTCGTAGCGAGTAAGCAGTGTAGCAAGCGTTTAGTTTTATTTTCTACCCCCGATGATGCAGTCCTTCGGATTATGTCGCGCAAAGTAACAAAAACATTGTACTCGGTAAATAAATGAATAACCACCGCATCAACATTGGCAGACTTTAGAAAAACCTAATGACGAAGGAACAATATCTGCCTGTGGCTGAGAAAAATCCAAAGAACAAAAGTAAGAAGCAAACCAATAAACAGCGAAGAAAGGAAAATTCGAACACGACGAGTGCGAACGTATACGACATTGAAGTGAAGCGAAGTTAACCAAAGGCGGTTTTGAATCGTTGGCAGCGATGCTGTCTTTTGGCTAGCAGGAAAATTTCGCAGTCTGCTGCGATGTCGACGACAAAGCTGCCTCTGGTTACGTTTTAATTTTTTAATGGTAAATGGCGAGTGTGTTTGATTGTTTTGCGTTTGCTTTGACGTCGCGATCTCACGTGCGCTTTTAGAGCGCTCTTCTGCGTGTTTGTCATTTCTTTTATTCTGCTTTTTCGGCGCTCTCGTTCGATGGCTCCCTTTTGATTGCTTTTCGTATTCTTTTTGCTCAGTTTTCATTTGTCCGCTGTTCGCTCTTACATATAAGATTTGTCAATTTATCTGTGCGGCAATACACGCCGATGTGCATTTTGTTTTATGTGCATGTGTAGAAAGAGGTTGAGAAGACAATAAACTTCAACACTCAGTCCGCAGGCGAAGAAAAATTTAACAAAAACAACAGCTACTGTGCGCAAAGAAATGCAGTGATAAGTTAGAAAGTGGAAAACTTGACTGAAAATCTGTAATTGAATTGCATTGAGTTTTGCGAAAAAGCAAAGAAGAAATTGCAAACTGTTCGTACGTTCCATATGCTGTTCGGCTAGGTTGGCCTCGGCTTCTTGTCGCGAATCAGCATTGCAAGTAGAGCAGTGTGCGCGTGTGAATATTGTGCTAAACGTTGTTATTCATTGAGTTTTGGAACGGTGGGTCATTAATTTCGAATGCATCGATAGTTGCACAAAGTGTCATTGAAGAGAAATCTAAAAATTTTGTGCAAAATTGGTAAAGAAAAAAGGCTAAATCGAATTAGAAATGACATTTGACATGGCTTCGATTATGTGTGCATTAATGCGTTGTGTGTGTGTGTGTTGGTAAAAATTTCACTAGGACAAACGGCCGAGGAAATTGTCTAATGCACTTTTTCTTCAAAGATGACGGAGGTAGGAAGAGGAGATTGAAAGTGACACGAAAAAAAAAATGGCGTACACAAAGTCGCAGCCGCGAACGAATGACAGTGGAAGCAGAGTTCGCTGCGGAGAATATCTGACGTTCGGCTATTTCCGCTTTTAGATTCTGCTATGTTTCCTCTTCGTTTTTCGGCTTTGTTATTCTCTTTTGCCTTCTTTATTGTTAGTGGATTTTGCATGCAATTTGGTGTATGTTTGGGCCCGAATGTTATAATGGCGGACAATAAAGCGAAATCTGCGATTGGAAATTCGTGTATCGGCGAACAGCTGCTGAGGCGATATGCGATGACAGTGACAACGCCGGCCAACTTCGGAAGAAAATGGCGTTCTATGCAACTCCGCTAGCCTGATATTTATCGCCCCCTTTTTGCCTGTTTTTATGATTTTCCTTTCATGTTTGTTTATATGTACATTTGTGGTTGGGTGTTTCCCTCTAGCTATGTATGTAAATGATTACTTCTATGCGAATTAGTAAAATTGTTAAGAGATTAATAAATATTTTATGCTTTTATTTAAACACTTTCTACATCCACTGTGGTATGGTAAACATCATTAGTTTGTTTTCTCTAAAGGTCAATAGGCAACTACACCATTTCCAGTTGTAAATGTATGTTACATTTTACTTTATGTTGTATAAGATGTACAAATCGGACCTGTACTGATGACCTTAAACTTGTTTTATCGTTTATCCGCTTTAATAAGAGTTTGTAAGAGTTTGTACTTATGTACATACATATGTTTATATGTACCCTGCAACAATGAGAAAACAGTGATATATTGAACGCCTATTTGTGATAACTCCACATTAAATTGTGTTAAATGTATTGAAATGTAATACATAGACTCTCCGGCATCGAATTAAGAATGTATAGAATTTTGAATATTCACAATGGTTTTCATGCTAAATATTTCTCGTAAATTTTTTTATTTAGGTATGGCTCACAAGTATTATAACATAAGTAATCTTATTACATTAAACGAACAATTCTTGTATATATATATACAGTGGTGGAAGAAATAATATAAACTTTTTACTTTGACCAGTTTTGGCTATATTACTTTGTTTATTCGATGTTTAATGTTTTTGTATAAAAGTCTAGCGCAATATATAACACACACTATATAACTCCATATTTCAAAGTTTGTACACAAATTATAAAAATTCAACAAATTTTAACAAAATCCCCCAAAAATTTCAATCTTTTTAATCAGATTTTCTTGAAAAATTTTGGGTATGCAGTTTCATAGCCCATTAAATTTTAGGAGGTAAAAGTGCAAACCACAAGACGCTAGAAAATCGCATAGATTTTTAATTTTTTTTTTGCTGATGCTGCTAGGCATTTCCTTCCATATAAAAAGAAATTTTGAGCATGGTCGAGCATTTATATGGAAGAAAATGCACAACACCGCCAGCCAAATAAATTATTAAAAATCAACGCCACTTTCTATCGTCTTGCGGTTTGCAGTTTTACCTACTAAAATTTAATGGGCTATAAAACTGCATACCCAAAAGTTTTCAAAAAAATCTGATTGAAAAGTTTGAAATTTTTGGGGATTTTGAAAAAATTTGTTGAATTTTTATAATTTTTGTACAAACTTTGAAATGTGGATTTATATCGTGTGTGTCNTACCCAAAAGTTTTCAAAAAAATCTGATTGAAAAGTTTGAAATTTTTGGGGATTTTGAAAAAATTTGTTGAATTTTTATAATTTTTGTACAAACTTTGAAATGTGGATTTATATCGTGTGTGTCATATATTACGCTAGACTTTTATACAAAAATATTAAACATCGAATAAACAAAGTAATATAGCCAAAACTGGTCAAAGTAATAAGTTTCTATTATTTCTTCCACCACTGTATACATCCATAGCGTTCTCGGAAACGGCTCTAACGATTTTGATGAAATTTTATACACAGATAATATTGTGGATTCTAAGGTTATCTGAATAGGCAATATCTCCGAGAAGACTCGTATAAGGTAGCCACCTATTCCAAATTAGTTAGAAATTGATTAAAACATCATAATATGGGTATCAAATGGAAGGTATTTTGAAGATCCCTAATTCAAAAATATTTTTAATAGGGTTGCCACTTATATTGAATCGAATATTTATTTATTTTTTAGAAAAATGGTAAAATATTACTATTCATGGGTACCAAGAGAAGGTTCTTAAACAATGCTTTCCCTATATACAAAACAATATCCCTTAAGATAATAGTGGCCGCTGTGGGGAAGTGGTAAGCAGTGCACGCTTCCACTCCGCAACGCCTGGGTTCTAACCCTGGTCAAAGCAACATCGCAAAAAATATAGAAAAAAGGTTTTTTCTTAACAGCGGTCGTACCTCGGCAGTCAATGGCAAACCTCCGAGTGTATTTCTGCCATGAAAAACAGCTTCTCATCAAAATACAATCGCCGTTCGGAGTCTGCGTAAAACTGTAGGTCCCTCCGCTTTGTGTGTCAACATCAAGGCGCACGCCACAAATCGGAGAAGCTCGGCCAAACACTAACATATGTGTAAGCGCCAATCTATTATTATTATTATTATTATTATTATTATTATTATTACTAGTGTTCGCCCAGCGGTTGAAATTCAACCGCTAAAATTAAGGATAGTTTATGTGAGTTGAGTTGAGCTGAAATAAAATTTGTTGGAATGGGTTAAGTGGAGGGGAGTTTAGCTTAGTACTTAGCGTAACATAACATAGAATAGCATTAGATTCAATAACATAACATATGTAGTAGCAGTTGTATTTCCTTTTTATCCCTATCACTTTCTTCCTCTCTATCTTTGTCTCTATCGCTTTTAATGTGTATGCTTATGTTTATCTACACCTTCATATTCATGTTCATGTTCATGTTCACGTTCATGTTCATGTTCATTTTCATGTTCATGTTCATGTTCAGGTTCATATTCATCTTCATCTTCATCTTCATCTACATCTTCATCTTCATCATCTTCATCTTCATATTCACCTTCGTCTTCATATTTATCTTTTCCTTTATCCTGATCTATATCTTCATTCTTTTCTCCATTTACGTATTTACCCCCACCATTGTTATTAGGTTAGGTAGCTAAATTTTCCTTCCTCCTTTTCTTTACATTCTTTCTTTAGTGATATCATGTCATGTGTTGCAGTGTGGTGGAATTGGGTGTGGGAGTTACGGTGTTATGAAT
>NW_016157494.1:0-12723 GCF_001687245.7 Rhagoletis zephyria
AGGAAGTCCACGTACCAAGTTTCGTTAAGATATCTCAATTTTTACTCGAGTTATCGTGTGCACAGACGGACAGACGGACGGACGGACGGACGGACAGACAGTCACCGCTTAATCGATTTCTCTTTTCATTCTGATCATTTATGTATACATTTGTCTATATCTATCTCGATTCGTTTTGCCTGTTACAAACAACCGTTATGTGAACAAAGTTATAATACCCTTGTGCACAAGTGCGCTCGGGTATAAAAATTGTTGAAAATGCGAAAAATGGCGCAAAATGCGTTTGCTGTTCTTGCAACATGCAACGCCATCATGCCGAGTGCCGGCCTAAGCCAGCTGTCTTGGGACGCTCAGCTGTGAAGTCATGCCAAGCGGCGACATTTTGTGGCACCAGCGCATGAGTGTATGTAAGATTCTTATATACATTGTATGCTTTGCTTCTCACTTTTTAATGCAACTATTTCGTTTATCCCTTTTTCCTTTTTTCTGCTTACGCCATTTCGACTGTCTTTCTTAGCGTCTGCTTTCGTCGGTCTTCTTCCTGGCATAAAATGTTTTCCACTGTTGCTTTTTTGTGAGAAATGACTCCCTAGCGGTTGGCTCTCGGCTCAAAGGCAGCAGGTTAATAGCATAAGCAGCTGCAACAGCAGAAACAAGAAAAGAATAGGCAAGACATGCAACATACATACATATGTACATATAGATATACACTGAAAGACTGCTAGCATTCCTTTTTGCACCATTGTACATACTAACTAAAACTTGAAGTGCAGATATGGCAATGTCGCGTGGCACTTCCCGTCCGAAATGTCATTGCACAGTGGACAATGTTGTAGTATAGCAGTAGTTGTGGCAGCGCAATGGGATCGTTTTAGCGAAAGAGAGGGAGAGTAACTGCATGTAACATCCACATGTACATATTTACATATAGTAGCATGTTTTATTATACTGTTTTTCTGTAAATGTGCATAGCGTGTCAGCTAAGCTATTTAAGTGGCTTTTAAAGCATTTATGCATATACAAATTATTTTGGCATTTTCAGCAATGACTCGAAAGAAATGTGATTACATGTTACTTCCATCTAGGTGTAGTAAATTAAAGGGATTGCAGCAAAATAAAAATTTCAAAGCGAGTATCACTCTTTTCTTTTTCAAGAATACCTATATGAGGTTATGAGAGCAGAACTCGTACTTAACTACTTAAAGCAGTTTCATACTACATAGCGCACCATAAAATTAAGTAATGAGCAACTTTTATTTTGAAATTTATTACTTTGAAAATATTTTAAATAATTAAGTTCAACAATTTTTATTGGGTTTGAGGCCGTTTTTAATGAAAAACTATTGTGGAAAAGCAACAAGAATTTGAAAAAATTGTAGAAGTGATGGCTGTTTCGGAAATCACCATATTTCCTCATCAGACTTCTTCAGCGGGATTCGAACCGACGACCCCAGCTGACTCAGCCAGTTGCCTACGCACTGTGCTAAGTTCGCCTTATAAACTATTGTTGCTTTTTCCACTTTTTTCATGTGATGCAACTACAATCAAGCGCAGCTATTCCTGTGCTATTTAAACTTGATCATGTGGTTGTTGGTTTTGTTTGTTTTTGTTAATAATTCAATTTTTAGAATGTTTTTAACTTTTAAGTGTGGTCGTCCTTAAGTTATTTGATTTTGTTATTTATGGCCTTGTAACAATTATATTCAACAATATTGCTTTTCCACAATAGTTTTTCATAACAAACGTCCTCAAGCTCAAACAGAGGTAGTGGGTAATTATGAATATTTTTTTTTTTTTATTTGCACCTTAATTTTAATGAAGTTTCATTTATTTAATCTTTGAGAACTGTTCGAAAAAGTTTTTTGCGATTTGGTTATCATACTGTGTCATATCCTAAAAATTATTATTTTTTGCGGATTCCAAATAACTTTTTCTCCCAAAAATGTACATTCTTATGTACCTAGGATTAAAAACTAGGTTTACAGCTAAGTGTGCACGGTAGAGAAAAAGCGTGAGATTTATACAAAAATCTCGCTAGAGACGTGTAAACACTCACGATTGAGAGAATACTCTATCATATTCTATCATTCTTGGTAAACACTCAATAGAGCTCTACGAGAGACTCACCTACAAAGTCTATGTGAGAGTTATTTAGCGAGACTTTTTCGCCGTGTACACAGTCCAACCGCGATGTAGGGAGACAGAGGTGGCGCAATCAGCAGTACCGCTACTTTGTTCTTGGCGAATTTGACAGAATCAGCTGTTCGTGTGACGTCATACTAGCAAACTGTTTGAATGTATGAGATGTTTTTATGTATGTAAATATGGCGACCTCCATGGTTTGGCAGTTAACACTCTTTCTCTCCTGCATCTCCAATTATTCTTTCCTATTCGTTGCTATCTTGACGTCATCACCCGCAGGAATGCGCAATCTTGTATTCTATCATTCTTGCAGTCCAACGAAGCTAGATCGAAAGCTCAATAACAACTCTACGCTCTATTTAGCAAGCTAAATAGACTTTTTGCTCTACGGAGACGTATAGTAAAGTCTTGACAATGAACTTCATTACGGATTGTTAAATTTTGAAATGGCTACGACATTAAATCGTATATTCGATTCAAGCACACAATTTTAAGTGCAATTAGAACGTAGCCAAATAATGTACCGGGAATCATCCTCTTATTTTCATGGGTATTTCAATGGCTTTTCCAATAGCCTCCGTCCTTTGCAAAGGGGCCTAATTATTGGTTAAAACATAAGGGGTAGTCACAAATTGAGCAGGTGGTCTGGCACTCTGGCAATAGTCGTTGCTTGAGTTATCTGCTGTTTTGTCAGAGTGCCAGGCCACTTGCTCAACTTGGTGAATACCTACATATATATATACAGTAGTTTGGCTGGAACTGCTCGGAGAAACTCCTTTCAAAGGAATTTTAAATATTAAAGGTTGTTTGATGCGAGTCCAAAAGTACACATAGTACCGAAGAGAGAGGTTGCCATGTTTAATTTTTAGGTACATTTATCTACTTTTAAGTGCAATTTTTTCCGGCAAATAAGTACAATTTGAAAATTTAAACCTTGTTCATATTGCGAAAATGTATTTTACGACGGCAGAAAATAGGTGCATGCTATCAAATCGACGAAAGGTTAGCGCTCCGCTGATGGCGCCATCTATATTTTCTACATCGTGGCTTTGATATAAATACAACAACTCGAGATACAAAACTAGCTCTAGGCGAGAGGTAACTATTGTCTACCGTGTACAAAGCTTGTAGAGTACGTGATAGACAAAAGTTTAGATTTCTCTATTTTGTCTCTAGCTAGAGTGAGTATCTCCTACAGTTGCTCTACCGTGTAAACTAATTTCAGAGAGGAGATTTTTATTTCAGTGAAACTCTCGAGAGATTTCTCTACCGTGTACGCTTAGCTTAAAGGAATTTTGTGTTCAAAACCAGTTGCTCTGCAGGATGCGCACATCAGGAAATTTTAAATCATGTCACACATAGCAACAAAATTCTCCATAAACTGTATGTATATTATTTTTCGATAGGCCTGATAGTTTCTGAGAAATTAACTAATCATTCCAGATTTTTAATAATAAAATAAAATTTTAAATAATAGGAAAAACATTAAAAATTAAAAAAATTGTGTGTTAATTTTTTTCATTTGCGTTAAAGCCTGTGCTATTGATGGATAAAGAAAAAATGAATGAGTGGGTTTGGAGTAGGGGCAGGATAGTCGAGGAGAATTCCACTAACATCTATACTAGCGGGTCCAAAATAGACTATGGTGAGAGTACGGGGGTGTTCACTGAAATTCTGAATGTCTCTCTCCCGTTTCGACTACCTAACTTTCAATAGCATCTTCCAAGCGGAGGTACTGGGAATCGAAAAGGCCTGTAAATCATTAGAGGGGAACTGCCTATCAGTACGAAAAGTATACATTTTCTCACATAGTGAAGCGGCACTTCTGGCATTTGCCTACCGGTAACAAAATCTAAAACAGTCAGAGATTGCAAAGCTCGGCGGCCGAGTTAATAGACATCACTCTCATCTGAGTTCGTGGTCATAGGAACTTAAACGGAAATGAGAGGGCTGATGAGTTGGCTAAGACCGGAGCATCTTTTGATGAATCCGAAGCAGAGACAATACATTTTTCTCTCGGAGTAACCAAACGGGAATCGCATCTGCAATTTACGCGTATGGCTGATACACGTTCGACCAGTGATTCCCAAAGTGGTCCGGGTGGACCCCCAGGGGTCCACGGAAGACTCGACGGGGGTCCACGGTGATGCGAAAAATAATCGATTATCGGGGTCCATTAGTTGTAAATAGGAATCCACGAAGTTTTATCTGGTTTCGATGTAAAAAACCAAAATGGTTGCTTGATAGCCTCTTTATTTAACTTACATTTTTTTAGTGGTGTATAGTGCTCTTGAGGCACTGCTGCACTTACCGTCAGTTAGTGTTTTTCCTGTAGACTAAAAAGAGCCGGATGCTGGTATGACAATGAGTGGGGCGCGACGAAAATTGCTGGCGGCAGAGATTTAAGCACTTGTGTCTTTTCAATGCTACAGGACAGTACGCCACCATTACCTTTATTGAAGAGATTCTATAATGTTGAGATCGTTGAGACTGAATTCTGGTTTGATTCCATCGCTGTGACCGGACTCACACATTGTCGGTTCTTCACTGATGACTCCAAAACTGACTCTGGGTCATGATCTGGGGTCTTTTTCGAGTTTAATGGAGATAAGCTTCACTTTTCTGTAGGGGAATATGCTTCGGTCTTCCAGGCTGAGATAATTGCAATACTCAAAGCCATGGTCTAAGGGTGGAACATAGGTGGAGGGGAAGGAGTTTACGCGACTGCAGTGACAACCAAGCTGCACTTAAGGCATTGACCCGCCCTCTATTTAAGTACTTCCGAACTAGTTCGGCAATGCAGGTCTCGACTAAAATATGATGGTGAACACAGCGAGGTTGTTTTGCTCTGGGTGCCAGGTCACTCTGGAGTACCTGGTTATGAGACATCTGATCATTTGGCCAGAGTTGGCTCAGACCAGGCATTCCTCGGCCCGCAACCAGTGTTAGCACTCCCACCTTCGGAAATCGAAGCCACCATCAGAAACTGGGTGAATACTTCGCTCAGAAATGACTGAGAAGCATCGAGGGGATGCAGGTGGGCAAAACTCATGTTGCCTTCAATCTCACAAGGTTTATCCAATTTTTTGCTCTCACTGAGTAGACGACACTGCAGACAACTTGCTCGACTGCTGACTGGTCAATACGCGGAACAAACACCTGACTGTGATAGGCGTAAATGACAAGTCCATTTGCCCATCTTGCCTTGAAGAAGATGAGACGGTGGAACATTTTTTGTGCTTCTGAATTAAAAGTTTGACGTAAAAAGCTTAGCCGTTTTGATGTTTTAAGTTTTGTGTTTTAAAAATGTGACAAATATTTTTCGCCTCACTTTAAAACTCGGAGCGATAAAATAAAAATGATGGCATTAACACAAATAAACTATTTTACATACTATACTCCACTTGCAAAGTGATGAGAGAGGCGAACATTTGATGAGTTTATGGTTAAGATAATGTAAACAACGCTACCGATCGTAAAAAATATGACTCTCCGGGCGAGAGAGTATTATGATGTATTTACGAGCTCTATTTTTTAAAATCTACAAGTGTGTAATCACATTATTTTTATAAACAGAACACAAGAAAATATTTTACTTTTATTTTGGCCACTCTGAGTTTAGTTTTTGAATTCACCCACGATGCAAATTTACATCGTTCGATCTGATTTTCACATTTAATTTTTTTACGGGCTTTGGGAATATTTAGAAATGTATCAGCAGGGGGTCCACCGAGACCAGTAAATTTTTGAAAGGGGTCTACGAAAGAAAAAAGTTTGGGACTGATATGCTGATACTGCAAAACGTTCTATGTTACTTATTACCTCTGGTGCTTAATTGATCTGTTATCTGTATCTGATTGCTTCTGGCAACCGTTCATCTTCGACAAAGGTAATAGTTTTTTCATTCATTTACTAGGGTGTAACGATTTACAGATGCATTCCGGTGCACGCAAGAGACTATCTAAATGTCAAGGGTACTAATAGACATAGACCGTTTTGCAGTATCACCTACGATATGGGCGCACTATGACAAGCCAAAGGCAGAAGAACTTTTCAAGGGGTCAATGAAATATATAGTCAAATTAATAGCCACGATAATGGGACATTGGCTCATTGGTGAACATGCAGCTAAAACGGGCCTTCCATACAACCCTCGGTACCGTAGCTGTAATCTTGAGGAAGTAAAGTAACGGTCGTACATTATCTTTGCGAGTGTCCAGCATTGACACGAATAAGGCGTGACACTTTCTGCAGTTTTTCCATCCAAAATCTTAGGAAGATCTCCAAATTCGGCGTTATTAACCTAAATAGATTCATCGCAAAAATTCAAATGGTTTGAGGAACCCAACGAATCATGAAATCAGATAAAATCAAGAGTCCCACAGAAGGCGTATCAAAATGGTGCTATCAGCACTAATTTGGTCCTGGGAATCTACTTAGGCGACGCTTCTATCAACCGGACAAATGAAAATGCGCAAAGATTTTTTTTTGTATGAAATATGAACTAGAAAAAATGTTACTCATTTCCCATGTACGCATTTCGTATTAGGATTGTTCAATTGCTTCGTAAGATACATGTGATTAAGTGTAAACTCATCCATCTTAAAAAAATTAACTAGATTTTCGGAATAAACGAGCGGACATCCGGTGAACCAAAAAACACATAAATTTGTGATCCAGTGTTATTGGTTGTCTTCCGCGTGCTGAAAAACATTGTTTTATTTAAATCAATCTAACGTTTTCTGTGTTCCAGAAGTACTTGCTAAATTTTGCATGGGACTCCTAGCATAAGTAATTTTTTAAACAGTTACTCTTACATGGGTAATTATATTACGATTTTCCATTACCTTCAATATTTATATTAAGATATTCTTAATTATTTTTAATGGTTTACTCTCAAAGCGAAACAATCAAGTAAGTGTTAAACAAACAAGTAATATTTAAGCTAAAAACAAAACTGACTTCAGTTCTGATATAAAAATTTAAGATTATCGTTAATTTTTTCATGATCCGGTGGTCGGATTTTAACCAAATTAGTATGGGACCACCTATGAGGCAACAAAGTTTCTTTAAAGAAAGAATTATCGAAATCGGTTAACGTGGTCCAAAGTAATGCGATAGCATACATAAAAAAAAATAAAAAATGTTCCGACGAATTTATAGCTCATATATAATGTGACCAACTATTTCATAGCTCAAAGAAGTACAGGTTAGGTTGGGTTAAGTTAACGCCGCGAGCAGATTACGCAACTTCGTAGATGCGGCTAATTTTAATCCCTGAGAGCTCAGTACTAGTTCACATGTGCGAGCCAAAATGTTTCCATCTAAGCCTCGCGAAGGTTGGACAGTCTAAAAGAAAGAATGGAGATGATTCCACTTCAACTTTCTCTTGGCAGCTGATGCGAAAGGATCAGTCGAAATTTCTAGTCTCACCGCTACTAGACTTCCGCCGCCGTTGATCGCCCACCTGGCTACCTGGTACAGGTAATCTTGAGCTAGATCAAAAAGGGTGTATAGAAATCGTCCCTTAACCAAGAGTTCCACATCATCTACATAGGCGATCCCCCGACAGCCCACTTTTCCAGTTCCTCTAGAAGGTCGTTTACAACCGCAATACAGGGCAGAGGAAATAGAACACCACCTTTTGGAGTGCACCCATTGACTTCCCCCCTCCGCCGCGACATTCTGCCACGAAGTAAGCTTATAAGGATGGTTTCAACCCCCAGATTATGAATATACTTTACTATTGCCTCTGGAGTGACATTGTTGAAGGCCCCTTTGATATCGAAGAGGCGAAGTGTGCAGGGCGGTATTCACCGACCTTTTCTTGCAATAAGCATATTGAGCTCTTGAAAGACAGTGACTGATAGGCCTAGGATCCCTGCCTTTGGGATGAACGCAACACTGACTACCCTCCAAGCCTTGGGGATGTACCCGGTACTCATGCATGGATCCAACAAATTCCACGACACCTTCAGAGCCCTTTTCAGCTGCCCAGATATGATGCCATCGGTCCCCGGTGACTTTGATGGTTTAAACGAATTTATCGCCCAGGCCTTGTGACGAATGTTCAGAAGAACGGAGAAGAATAGGATCTGAGGGGAGATTCTGTAACCAGTTAGCGACTATTTTCGAATCGCTATTGCATTTTTTGACGCAAAAACATTTATATCATGCGTAAAAAAGTGCGGTAGCGATTCGAAAATTGTCGCTAACTGATTACAGAATCTCCCTCCAGAAGTACAAAATATTGTAAAGAAGTACATTTGACTGTACTTCGAAGTACGAAGTACAAGAGCGAAAAAAGAAGTACTGTACTTCCGAAAGAAGTACGGTTGGTCACATTATTCATATATTTTTTTTTTACATTTTTATAAGAGAAATTATTTGGCTGAGCACAATGCGAAACTAGAAACCTGTAAGACTATTTACATGCATTCATTTCGGGGTTTCATTGATTGTTTAGCAAACTGATGAGAAAAAAATCTTTGCTTGGATAAATTTTGCCCATGATGGAGGGCTGAGGGTTAAGCTTCCAGTACCTTTTCTGAATATACATACATATAAGAAAGAAATTAGTTGCATTTGAGACAACAATACTAGATCGCAGCTATGTTCATATCACTTTTATACCCGAGCGCACTTGTGCACAAGGGTATTATAACTTCCCGTAAGAATTGTTTGTAACAGCCTGAAGGATTTGAGATAGATAAGGATCAGTGTCAGGCATTTTTGGCTTTCTTATTGACTGAATGGGTTATATTTCGCTTACAACGTAGCTACGTATGGTACTTCATGCTGCGCTAGCCCGCTCTTAGACTTCTTTACTTGGTTTTGCTTAACATTTTAAAAATTCAAATGCTTTTAAAATTGTTTTGAATAAACTTTCTACAAAGTATGTATGGGAGTGCAAGTTAACACTAATTGAAAAACATTTATTTGCATGCTTGACAATGCGTGATTACGTGATTTGACCTCGACTCACGTATGAGTTTGTAAAATGTCCTCACGATCATGGATGCTCACTCGCGAGTCATGCACTGTTCCATAGTAATGCTCTTTTCTGAACTCTGAAAGGCACAATACGATGGAAGTATAATGTTCGTTATATCACAGCTCAAAGCCTTCTGCATTTTCATGTCCAAAATTTATTTTAGGTAAGAAAACAATTTTTAAAATAGTTTCGGAGAGGGTTTTTAAACAGGAAAAAAGTTAAAATTTATGTCTGAGTGAAATACTTTGTTCGAAAAAATTTAATAACATTTTCCTATAAATGATTTTGTATAGCATTTAAATTTAATATTTCATTTAGGGAAGGGTAATTTTGACCACTGAGTTTGAGACTTAAAAAAAATGCATTTCGCTGGATGGTGCACGGTTAAAATATTCTAGAAATTAATTTTTTAAAGCATTTTATTACCGGTATTCTCAAACAAAACCTTTCAATATGCGATATGTAATCTCAGATATAACCTTTCAATATGAAATTTTGACTGGAGGTTATTTTTGCGTTTTGATTAAGTACTTAACAAGTAGAAAAATTTTGCTCAGAAGACGCCTAGTAAAATTGAGCGAGGAATAATTTCTGGAGCATTACAACCTACCAGCGACCACTTAGTTGCATTTTTTATAACGACCCAAACAGAGGTCTCAAAAATGGAACATTAAAAGTTTCAACACAAATATTCTCCGGAAATTTTTATTCAAACAAAGATTTTCGCGCAGACATCATTTTTGAAAATATGTTTCGCCCATAAACAAATTTTGACCAGAGGATCCCAAATGCATTGAGGGTTTATTAGAAAAGATATTTTGTCAACAACGGAAAGAATCTGTCTGTAAAATTAAACTTTTCTTTAAACACATCGACTGCTTTATCGACTTCCTGTTGTAAGCATGTGATCTCATTATCCATTTTTTCTAAAAAAAAAAATCGTGGTACAAAGCTCAATAAAAATATTTAAAGAAATATTAATATGCCACAATAGAGTTGACAAATGAATAGTTTAGGATGAGCTTGCCTAAAACTATACAACAGTTCTAATGAATGTATAGGATTAATAAAAACAACCATCCTCTAAATTTGAACGACGAATGAGCTGCACTTGATAATAGTAGGGTGAATAAGGAAAATGGATTAGCAAAAAGATGTTAATTGTGTGTATAGCTCAGTGGTTCGCCTGACTTTGCATATTGATGATGCGGGTTCGATTCCTAATAAAGTCTTGAGAAAGAAGTCTGATGAGGAGATGTGGTAATCTCCGAAATAGCAGCTACCGCTTATACTTTGTTACTTTTTCCATTTATCCTAAAGAGACCAAATCGTGGTACATAACTCAATAACACTATTGAAAGAAATATTAATACGCCGCACAGTGGTCTGAATCTCAAATCTCGGCGGACAAAAGTTGGAAAATCAAACTATTTAACTTTGTTTTATTTTCTATATTTTTATGTTTGCTTATATTTCGTGCACCTGGTTGTCTATGATATCAGCACTAAAATAGTTGAAAATGGCCCCTGCAGTAAGATTTAGAGACAGTCTGTTAAAGCACTAATTCCGCTCTATACATTTCAGAACTATCTCTGAACTAGTGCAAAACGGCTGCAGGGAGGGACAGTTGAAACTTTTGGTGTGGTAGTTGCGCTCTGTTTAGTAGTAAATGCACAAAATCTCACTCTTCGTACAATACTAAAGTAGCTCAGTGGGAAGACCTCCGACTCCAACATCGTTGGTCGCGAGTTCAAATCGCGGTGGAGGTAGTTGTGATTTTCAGATTTATTAAAATAAATTTAAATTGTTGAGTTCTGCTTAAAAATTTAAGAGAAAATGATCAAATTTAATATAAATAGAATGAAAGAAAAAAAAAAAAAAAATGCAATCTGTAAAAGAGCAGGAAAAATTAAAAAATTTCAAAAAATCTGATAATCAGAATTTTTTTCATAATGAACCTATTGTCGCAGATCTGTCCAAAACGGAAAAAATTCAGAAAAGAAAAAATATCCAGTAATTTGGTTTAAAAATGTTTTCTCATAATAAAACTTATTGGCCCAGAACTGTCGAAAATGGAACCAGTTCAGAACTAGTTCCAAACAGTTGAAAGCATTGCGTTGGGATAGATCGAGAACCAGTACCGCCTCTTAATGAGCTAGTTCTGCGCTAGTTCTGAACTAGGGAAATTTCCTGCAGGGGCTTTATCAATGCTTTAAGCGTCACACACTCACACATAGTTGATGTTTCCCTCAAAACAGGGTTGGGCATTTTTATACTACCACTGAATTACCCACCCTGCAGTGAAAAGCCAAACCAGTTAGAAAAAATACTAGTTCATTAACTAGTATGTGCCTACCAGTTCGACAATTTCGAAGAACTTAGGCGATTAGCGACATCTGCTTTTGAATTGCCAAAGCCAAAAATAAAACGCAATTAATTGCTTTTCTTACAAATGTCGGCTGTGGCGTCACGTGAAGACTACTGGTTCTGGTTCTGAAATCGCAGGTTCGAGGCCGCTTGGAGGTGGTTAAGATTTTTAAAGTTAAATAAATGTAAGTAAAAATAATTTATTCAATTTATAAATAAATAACAAATTTGAAAATCTAATTGCGTTGCAAAAAAACATTTAGGAAGAAATATAAAAACAAAGAAATTAAACAAAAATATTTTTTTATTAAATTAAAAAATTACAATAAACAGCATAAACAAAAAAATAAATTTATAAAAAATAAAAATAAAATAAAAAATAGAAAATAAAAAAATTTTACCTGCGCCAGGATTTGAACCTGGGACCTCAGGCTTACCACGCGAGTTACTTCTCTGTCGTCGCGAGCAAAAAGGCACACTTATGCTTTTGACGGGGCATGAATTGGCACACTATCTCATCAACTGGTATGATGCTACTAGTATTTATACTAGTAGATGCTGATGCATAGCCTGACAATTGACATCTCGTAGGACATCGCAATGTTAAAAATACCAGTCGCTAACATTGAAAAAGGATAGAACGTGAACTAGTTCGGCTGAAACGCAAACCGGTAGAATTCTAGTTCACAACTAGTAGCTTTCCCTGCAGGGCAATTTCAGGAATAGTTAAAATGTGGAATTCATTATCACTGGACATTTCAAGTGATAATGAATTCCATATTTTAACTATCACTGAATAGTTCAGTTCAGTGGTAGTGCAAAAATGCCCAACCCTGCCTGAAAATGATAGCTTTACTTGAACGCAGATAGTGGTCTATAAAATTGTCACTTTTTAACCATTCCTGTTGTTGTTGTAACAGCAAACAGATTCCCACAGTCCTTGGCCAGATAAAAATCTGGGTCGTTCCCGTTACCTAAACCCAACTGTCGCGGGAACGTTTAACCATTCCTAGATCATTTTGATAGCTTGATTTACACATAATAAGATAGTGTAAATTACTTTGGAGTGCAATGGGGTATAGTCAGTGCGCTGGGTATGCAGTTACAGTTGCATGGCTATACTCAATCCCGACTCTTGCGTCCTCGTTCGCGCACTCTGGGCAACGTGAGCAACCCATGTGCGAGATGCGGTAACCAATTCGAGTGGAGCCTTGGGTCAC
>NW_016157494.1:12748-47606 GCF_001687245.7 Rhagoletis zephyria
GTCTAAAACACTGGAAGCGTGCCTTCCGTCTATCACAACATGATCGATTTGGTTTCTCGTTTTTCGATCCGGAGACAGCCAGGTAGCTTGATGCATCTTTTTATGCTTGAGCCTAGTACTGCCTACTACCATGTTTCGGGCCCCGGCGAAGTCGATCAGCCTCAATCCGTTGTCAGACGTTTCGTCGTGGAGGCTGAATTTTCCGACGGTGGTTCCAAAGATCCCTTCTTTGCCCACCCTGGCATTGAAGTCGCCAAGCACGATTTTGATATCATGACGGGGGCAGCGCTCGTATGTGCGCTCCAAGCTCTCATAGAAGAGATCCTTGGATGCCTCATCCTTCTCTTCCGTCGGGGCATGGGCGCAGATGAGCGAGATGTTGAAGAATCTCGCTTTGATGCGGATTGTGGCTAGACGCTCGTCCACCGGGGTGAACGACAGTACTCGGCGCGGAGTCTCTCTCCCACCACAAATCCAACTCCGAATTTGCGCTCCTTTACATGGCAGCTGTAGTAGACGTCGCAAGGCCCCATTTTTTGCCTTGCCCCGTCCAACGCATTTCTTGGATGGCGGTGATGTCAGCTTTTGTCCTTACGAGGACATCAACCAGCCGGGCAGAGGCACACCCCCTTTAAGGGTCCGGACATTCCAGTAGCATTCCCTCAAATCATAGCCCTTTAAACGTTTGCCGTGATCGTCCACATAAGGGGGGGGTCTCATCCGAGGCTTTGCCTTGCTTCTTCACTGGAAGAGGTTTTTACGTGGCGGGTCCCAAGCCCAGCGCACAACCCATTGCTGGGACGGGGGTGGTTTCGCAACAAAATACACGTTTATATAGCGAGCCGCTTGCTCCAAGCAGACACCCGCTTGCAGTCGCACCTACTGGTGAACAGACGCTGCAGACTTCAGTGAGCCCTTAAACCGAATAAGTCAGAGTGGCCCCACCGAAGCTCCCTCTCTTTCTGCCTTGGGACCCGCCACGTAAAAACCACTTCCAGTGAAGAAGCAAGGCAAAGCCTCGGATGAGACCCCCCCCCTTATGTGGACGATCACGGCAAACGTTTAAAGGACTATGATTTGAGGTAATGCTACTGGAATGTCCGGACCCTTAAAGGGGGTGTGCCTCTGCCCGGCTGGTTGATGTCCTCGTAAGGACAAAAGCTGACATCACCGCCATCCAAGAAATGCGTTGGACGGGGCAAGGCAAACAATGTCTGGGGCCTTGCGACGTCTACTACAGCTGCCATGTAAAGGAGCGCAAATTCGGAGTTGGATTTGTGGTGGGAGAGAGACTCCGTCGCCGAGTACTGTCGTTCACCCCGGTGGACGAGCGTCTAGCCACAATCCGCATCAAAGCGAGATTCTTCAACATCTCGCTCATCTGCGCCCATGCCCCGACGGAAGAGAAGGATGAGGCATCCAAGGATCTCTTCTATGAGCGCTTGGAGCGCACGTACGAGCGCTGCCCCCGTCATGATATCAAAATCGTGCTTGGCGACTTCAATGCCAGGGTGGGCAAAGAAGGGATCTTTGGAACCACCGTCGGAAAATTCAGCCTCCACGACGAAACGTCCGACAACGGATTGAGGCTGATCGACTTCGCCGGGGCCCGAAACATGGTAGTATGCAGTACTAGGTTCAAGCATAAAAAGATCCATCAAGCTACCTGGCTGTCTCCGGATCGAAAAACGAGAAACCAAATCGATCATGTTGTGATAGACGGAAGGCACGCTTCCAGTGTTTTAGACGTACGCACACTCCGAGGCCCAAACATCGACTCGGACCACTATCTTGTTGCAGCCAAGATACGCACCCGCCTCTGTGCAGCAAAAAATGTGCGCCCAAATATGCAAGGAAAGCTTAACGTCGAAAAGCTGCAATCACAACAGACAGCCAGCGCTTTCGCTACTCGACTCTCACACCTGCTCTCAGAGAGCACTCTTCAACAAACCGACATATGCGAGCAGTGGAACCACATTTCCCGCTCATTAAGTACCGCCGCCGAAGAAGTAGTCGGATTTCAGCGAGCCCGAAAGAACAACTGGTACGATGAGGAGTGTCAGGAAGCTGCAGAGAAAAAAGATGCCGCCTACAGGGCCACGCTGCGATCGGGCGCAACGCGCGCTATGTGGGACCGCTATAGGGATCTGAAGAGGGAAGCGAGACGTATTTGCCGCAATAAGAAGAGAGAGGCCGAAATACGTGAGTGCGAAGAGCTTGAAATGCTGGCCGACAGGAAGAATGCCCGAAAATTTTACCAGAGAGTTAGGCGACTTACGGAAGGTTTAAAGACCGGGGCGCACTCCTGTAAGAACAATAATGGCGACCTAGTAACTGATGTCCAGAGCGTACTTAAATTATGGAGGGAACACTTTTCCGCCCTACTAAATGGTAGCAGCACGGAAAGTTGTGGAGAAGAAGAACCCGAGCCCGCAGTCGATGATGACGGAGTCGACGTTCCACCGCCTGACTATGACGAGGTACGTATAGCAATAACGCGGCTGAAAAACAACAAAGCCGCTGGAGCTGACAGCCTGCCAGCTGAGCTATTCAAGTACGGCGGCGAGGAGTTGATAAGGTGCATGCATCAACTCTTGTGCAGAATATGGTCAGATGAACGCATGCCCGACGACTGGAATTTAAGTGTGCTCTGCCCAATCCACAAGAAAGGTGACCCCGCCATTCGCGCCAACTACCGCGGGATCAGCCTTCTAAGCATAGGTTACAAGGTCTTATCGAGCGTATTGTGTGAAAGACTGAAGCCCACCGTCAATGAACTGATTGGGCCTTATCAGTGTGGCTTTAGACCTGGCAAATCCACCATAGACCAGGTATTCACAATACGCCAAATCTTGGAAAAGACCCGCGAGAAAAGGATCGACACTCACCACCTATTTGTCGACTTTAAAGCCGCTTTTGACAGCACTAAAAGGAGTTGCCTATACGCCGCTATGTCTGAATTTGGCATCCCCTCAAAACTCATACGGCTGTGTAAAATGACGTTGAGCAATACCACCAGCTCCGTCAGAATTGGAAAAGACCTCTCCGAGCCGTTCGCCACAAAACGGGGTTTCAGACAGGGCGACTCCCTTTCATGTGACTTCTTTAATCTGATGTTGGAGAAGATAATAAGAGCTGCAGAACTGAACCGCTCAAGAACAATTTACTACAAGAGCGTGCAATTGCTGGCTTATGCCGATGACATCGACATCATCGGTAACAAAAACCGCGAAGTCTGTTCTGCCTTTTCCAAGTTGGATAGGGAAGCAAAGCGCATGGGTCTGGTGGTAAACGAGGACAAGACGAAGTATCTCCTGTCATCAAACAAACAGTCAGCACATTCGCGCCTTGGCACCCACGTCACTGTTGACAGTTACAATTTCGAGAAAGTAGAGAATTTCGTTTACTTGGGAACCAGCATTAACACCGATAATAATGTCAGCATTGAAATCCAACGTAGAATCACTCTTGCCAACAAGTGCTACTTTGGACTGAGTAGGCAATTCAGGAGTAAAGTCCTCTCTCGACGTACGAAAACCACGCTCTATAAGTCACTCATCATGCCCGTGCTGGTATATGGCGCAGAAGCATGGACAATGACAACATCCGATGAGGCGGCTCTTGGAGTGTTTGAGAGAAAGATTTTGCGGAAGATTTACGGGCCTTTACGCGTTGGCGACGGCGAGTACCGCAGACGATGGAACGATGAGCTGTATGAGCTTTACAACGATATGGACATAGTGCAGCGAATTAAAATACAGCGGCTCCGCTGGCTTGGTCATGTCGTTCGAATGGACACCGACGCTCCAGCTCTGAAAGTATTCAACTCGGAACCCGCTGGTGGTAGCAGAGGAAGAGGGAGGCCCCCACTGCGATGGAAAGATCAGGTGGCGAAGGACTTGGCTTCACTTGGCGTTTCCAATTGGCGTCAGTTGGCACAGAGGAGAAACGACTGGCGTGCTTTGCTGAACTCGGCCAAAGTCGCTTAGGCGGTTACAGCGCCAAAAAAGAAGAAGAAGAAGAAATTACTTTACGCTATTTCCAATTATTATATTTAAAAATCCCCAACAAAATTTTGTGTTTTGAAATTTGTATATTAAAAAATTTAAAATGGCAAAAGTAAAATTGTGCCAATTTATCCGAGAAATTATTTATGGAAGAATGTTTAATAAGAGGTAAGCTTTAACCATTATTACATTTTTGCGCAATTTGAGACTTTTTTTAATATTATTTCTGAAAACTTATTTATTTGTATAAGATCTACAATATATATATATATATACATATATGTATATATTTAAAGCTTTAAAGTTGAAAATGGTTTATTCGAAAGCAAATATAATGACGAAATAAAAGACTTGTGGTTAACTAAAGATAACTGCCGCATGAAGCACTATCTTTACTTGAGAAGCTATCTTTACCACAGAAGACAACGACGAACTTTATTAACACTTTCAATCCTTCTGCCCAATCTTTATTACTGATACACTTTCTAACCAATTCCACTAATCAAATCGTGTTTTGTTTTCTGTTTTTTAGTGTGCGTAAGACTAAAAAAGTTAAATTTGATTCACAAAAAAAAAGTTTTCTACTTTAACTATACAAAACTAATTATCCGACATTGCCATCTCCAAACACTCTTTCTTCTAAAAGACTGTCCAAATCAATTGCCATTTCAAAATTCGAAACTTAGATGCGAGCTCGTAATCAGCGATATCAAAAATACCAATATACCCTGTTTTAAAAAAGTTTACCGAATTCTTCATTTTTCTATTCGCCCTATTTGACCCGCTATTTTGAATTTTTAAATCTGACTTCAGATTCGTAATAAGCGCACCTTTGCATTCCATGTTTTATTAAAACGCCTTCATTTCTAAATTTTTGTGTTCGTCATATTTGATCCGCTATTTTGAATTTTTAAAATCTGACTTCAGGTTCGTAATCAGCGACCTCAAAACCATATAGAAACAAGGTCGTGTCAAATTGCCTCAAAGCGTCTTTGAACAAATAGTTTTGTCCACCTCAATTTGGATTTCAGACCACTGTGCGCCATAATAAAATTGACAAATTGCGAAGTTTCTTAATGTGACCTTTATGGTATGTTACGAACCCGCTAAATACATTTTTAGAAGTTTCAAGCTTACGACATACAACAACACAACACTTAGGAGCACTTTCGGTAGAAGAAATATTTTTGAAGATTCTCATCTTTATATTACATTTTCATTGGCCCCAAATACCTGCTTTGAAATCAGTCATTTGAAGGTGTTTACACTGCTTGATCCTCATTTGTTTCGACTTCTCATCAATTGAAAAGGGAAGACAAAAACAAAATTAATGTAAACAAACACTATATTTATAATATTTTTAACACTTTTTGGACACAAAAAGACAATTATTCTTTGATTTAACTAAAAATGTGTAAATCTTACGTATAAAGCCAAAGCTTTTGTGGAACTTTTGTTTCCAAGTGAGTTCAATAAAATAGTACGGCAATTGAAACGCATTTTCTTCGTGAGTTTGTTTAAATGCGCAGAAATACGTCATTCTGGAAATGCGAATTTGTATGAAGAAATGTGTGATTTGGTCACGCATTTCAAATTCCTCGCCCAAATGACGCACTTGGGCTCAATGTAACAGTAATATTAATTTGAGCCACGAATATTTTTTACTCTTGGTTGACCGAGCTTCAAAATTTTACTCGTTTTCAAATTATGAGTAATGAGTCCAAAATTGGCAATATGTAATAAATTAGTTCACACATGTTGTAAAAATTCACTAACTGAGGCCATGAAAGCAGAAGTGGCCCAAACTTTTTTTTTTGTAGTTAACTTCTTGAAATAGTTCCAAAAGTTATAAATTTTAAAATAAATGTTGCTCATTCATTAATTTCGTGGTACGTAATTTAGCTTTGTACCTTAAAATTAAGGAATGAGCGACTTTTATTTTTAAATTCATCCCATTTGAAACTATTTTAAGTCGGCTGGTACAAAAAAAAATTGGGTTAGGCCACATCTGCTCTCGCGGCCTCAACTACCAATACCTTCATTGGATAATCTTCAAAGATCTAATTTTATTTTGCTTAAAGATAAACTCTGGTCCATAATTGAGACATAAAAAATAAAAAATAAAAACCCCAAAGGCTTCCAAAAAAGATTTTTAAATTTCCAAAAAATTCTAATAAAAGATGCGAAAAATAATAATTTTAATATGGTTATTGAGCTTTATACCACTATTATGTTTATTAGGAAAAATGGAAAAAGCAACAAAGTCTAAGCGGGGTGTGCATAGCTCACTGGTTAACGCTTCTGACTTTGCACATCGATAACGCGGGTTCGATCCCTGCTGCAGTCTAGACAAAATAAGTCTGATGAGGAGATGTGGTAATCTCCGAAATAGCACCTGTAACTTCTACCGTTTAGACTTTGTTGCTTTTTCCATTTTTCCGAATAAACATAATCTTGGTATAAACCGCAATAACAATATTAAAAATAATATGTTAATAAGCCACAATAACATTGACAAAAATAATTTTGTTCTAATCAAATAACTTAAATGAAAAAATTAGCGGAAAGCAATTATTATCGCCTTAGCTCTTACCGCATTATTTCCACTACAAAAAGCATGTGTCACAAATAGTCGCAAAATTTCAAAAAGTTTTCAAATTCCAACATTCAATTGTTTACACATTCTTGCATCTCGTGCACGCACAAACACTACCTCTTTTACAAGTATTATTGTATTTATATATTTTATATATATGTGTACGTTTACATTGGCACGCACGCCTGCTCGACCGGCCGGAAATGCACAAACGACGCCGGAAGCGCACACAAAATTGCGGCGAACACCTCGTAATTCAACGTGCCTGTGTAGGCAAATAAGCTTGCCGGCAGAAATTTATGACTTTCGAGGGGATGAATTGCTCGCTTTACATTGTAGCATTTTTTTTTTACTAATGTTTGAAAGCTGTTTTTTGTTGACTTTTAGCTCGAAATTTTTTAACTTAAATTTTTCTGCACGTAATTCTATAATTTCATACTATTTATGCTTATTCATTTAGTCATGATTATTTTGCTATTATTTACTTCATTATTTTTCCATTGCAGTACTTTAGCATGTATTAAATTTTTAATTAAATCGCATTCAAGGTTTCTTAACTTCACTTGAGATATTCCTGTAAATTATTTGGCATTATTTCGTACACTTCGTTAGCGTTGTTAGATTATACTTCAAACTTTTCTATTTTGTTTTAATTTGATTTATTTAAGCTTCCAACTTTTTTTTGTTATAGCAACATTATTCCTTATTTTCTGTTTCCAAAAACTTTTCTCATCTTTTATCAAATCACTTATCACATCAACACTTTTGTTACCTCTTTGAAAATCAATTCCGTCTTTTAAACTTTCGCTTATATAAATTTTCTATTGCAGAAATGGATGCATGTCACTTTGCACTTTTAGCGCTTTTACTGCATCGTATCCGCTTTGAGCGCGCTCGCTGGCCTAACCGCTGCTTTGGTCGCTAGGAGGAAACGTTCCCGTCCAATGCTAATACCGACACAAGACTGAATCGAGTCCATTGGTGGAAAATTAGTTTTTCCTCGTTTGTAGCGCGCGAATGCTACACCGACTACACTACTGTTAGAAATACAACAACAAAAAACAAACATTAATTCGTAGCACACGAAGTTGAGATTGTCTAACTACTGCCACAGTGCCGAGTGACATAGACATCTTCGGTTTCTACAATTTTCGCATTCAATTTCGAAAATCTGCTCACAGACAAAAGGCACCAAAGGCTTCACATCGTTCAGCGTAGCGTATGAGTAACATAATAAATGCTAAGAGAAAGAGAAAGAGCGCACGAGAGAAAAAGTTCACAGGAATGAATAGTACAAGGAGAGAGCATCTACCTTCTTCACTTTTCTACGCATATGTTCGCGTTATGTTTAGCGAGTGTTGGTGCCAAGTTCCGCATGCTTCCTGTTTCACATGCCAATGCACACAATCGCGTACTTAGTGATTGAGCTGCAGCCTCTGTTGTAATTGGAGGCAGATGATAAGCCATATGCTGATAAGGATGAATTGTGGATGATATACATAAACCGCGTATCGTTATTCTGCAAAACCGCGTAATTGACATTTGCTGCCAAAAGTTGGATTTGCTCACACAAGCTCTTGGCCCAATCCGTATCCATTCGTTCTGAAATATACTAGCCAGAAATGCGATTGCTTTATAAAAAATTGAACCATTTTGATATATGAGTGTTCTTACTATCTAGAAATTAATTTATGCAACCTCACATACGCGGTTTTGCATTTTGTTGATAGGCGGCTTTGTACTTTAAACGACGATATGTATTACATAGAAGCTCAGCCAAACACTAACATATGTGTAAGCGCCAATCTATTATTATTATTATGTATTACATATACAACAGGAATATGGAACTTAAATCGTCTAAATAATTGAAAAAATTTACATACAAACTGCATTATTGATATTATAATATTAAGAAAATTTCCTCAACTGTTTAAGTGGCGTAATATAAGCTGTAGAAGAATAGCAAACTAAGGAAAAAAGTACAAACTGCTAGAACCATTTCTGAATGGCGAAAACCTGCAAATATTAAAATAAAAATGCGTATTCCTTAATTTCAAGGCGCAAGATATAGCCTTTACCATCAAGTAATGGAATGAGTGAATTTTATTTTATAATTTATCACATTTGAGGCTAATTAATTAGGTAAGTACACAAAAAAAAAATGTTTGGCTTAGACCGCTTCTGCTCTCATGGCCTCATATGTATGTGTCTTTTTCTGAAATAGAACCCACTGGGATAATGTACGACCAAAACCAAGCTTCCTTTGGAGCGTCAAGTTTAGGAAAATATAAACTTCTGTCTAAAGTTTGCAAGTAACAAAAATTGTACTCTCTCTATTTACGTATTGGCATTCATTCATATGAACATATATGTATATATGTATATTGACGACTAAACGCATAAATTTTCCTCATAAATTTGAACTCTCAAAAAATGTATATTTTCTTTTAACTTTAAGAATGTAAAGAAACGGATGCTGGTATTTTAAGCAAAATAAGTTTATCATTTTCTTTAACAAAAATAATAAAAAGAAAAAATTTATGAAACAAAATAAAATACGCTAAAAATTGTACGCGTGCATTTTTTTAGCCTTTGAAAGCAATTTGTTTCGCGCCAATAAGGAGCATTCCATAAACGTGCATCTCAAAAACACAGTCCACAATTCATTCGCTCATCACCTCTTAGTGCAACCATTTCGCTACACGCATGCTGGACGCCAGCTCTACAAAACTCAGAGAGCGCTGCACGCAATTTCGAACAAAGAGTGTGTTTGTATGCATTTCTGTGTAAGAATTCAAAGCTGAAATGCGCTTATCGTAACAACATAATATAATGAATATATTAATAGCTTTGCAGTTTGATTTTGTATGATTAAGAGATTTGGTGCTTCACTGGGTTAATGCACTTTCTCATCATCCACTTGTGAGCGTTTCCGGACTCGCTATTTTGGTTAGTTTAGTTATAGGGAAATGAAAGTTTGAAATTAAATAAAAACTAATGCAATTAATACCTGCCATGTAGTCAAGTATTTTCAAACAAACTCAAACAGTACTTAGTATTTCTTTTATAGTCTATGTTGATAAAAGTAAATTGTAAATGTAAGTGTAACAGAGATACAGAAAGAAAATCTAATGTGGAAATTTGAAGGATTTCAGTAATAAAAGTTAAGAAAATAGTGAAAATGCGTATATAACGAAAGAAGGTTTAAGTTAGTAAATTTACATGTATATATTTTGAAGTTAAATTTTGTTGATTGTTTGCATGAAAGTTTTATTTAACAGTATGTTTGACAAGCTAAAAACTTCATAAAATATAATGATCTTTCTTTCAGTAAGCATTTTTTTGCTCTCCTGAAAAATTATAATTTTGTCTTTTACAACGTTATTCGCGGGGATCCTTCAAATCATGTTTGAAAATTATTTTGACAACATTTTTAATTTTTTTTATGGTGGTAAAAACGAAAAATGAAATGAAACAGCTTTATATGATCCAAATAATAAGCTACGAACAAAGCTGTTTTTACTATTTTAAACCTTATTTTTTTGCGAACGGTATTTCTCTGATATATGTTATCTACTCCATATAACAATATTTGTACCCGATCAGGTTGTTCGATAACCAACATGAAAGAAAGTTTAAACAAAGAAGAAATGAAAAAATGCGCAACTGTTTGTGAACTCCCACCTTAACTATTATTTTATTCTATTTTTTGTCTGAACAATTTTATCAACATAAGCGCGGCTTTCTATTATAACATTGTCCCTCCGAATTTTCCAGAATGTCAGTTTTATAAATTTTGCCGTGATATTAACTTTAGTTGTTTTGCTTGCCTATGTTCATTGTAGTTAACAAGCGCAAGAAGTTGTTGATCGAATGACATAAGAAATATCTTAATAGAAGTAATTATTTTGTGTTTTTCAGTAAATCTATACTTGCACCATGGTAAGTACGGCTAAATGTTTCCTGAATGCCACCCAGTGTTTTATGCAAAAAACACTAAAAATAAGATAATTAGCAATGCGTTTTTATTTCTTAAGGAGTTTCAATGGTTTCCTTGTTTTTATATTTTCGTAAAATAAGACTCTTAGAAATAAAAAAAAAGTTGAAATATTTCCAGAATTTCACTTTTAGATGGAAATGAATTTTTTAATTAAATAGCTTATGTATCCAAAAGTGTTTAAAATACATATATGGTAAGTTGTTGCCGAAGAAAGATTAAACTAAAGGTCTGCATCCCAAGAAAAACTCCCTGCAACATTAGCTTATGTGATAAATGTGATATGGGCATTCCCATGGTGGCGCACGTGACAGTCGTACGATTTCAATGTGATACAAAAAAGGAATACCATTTGTTTTCTTTAACTTTTTTGGGCCATTGTATAGCACATAATTAGCTCTATATTTAACCGAAAAATGAAATCAATCGAACTGCTTGGTCCTGAAATATAAGCATTTAAAGAGAGTGTCGTTACGTGACAAAAAATGGAAGTTGATTTTTTCTTTTCTTACAAAATCGCAAAACTCTGCGAATTGTGGATGGCTATTTTCATGAAACTTATTTTAATATGATTTGGAGCAATTCTAGTTGTTTTTAGAGTTTTTTGAATTAATGCAAATTGTTTCAATTCTCTTTTACAACCCCAAGTGTGAAACGTGACGTGACGTGGCGTCACGTGACATAAATTTCCATCGTTATATTTTTGTTAATATTGCTTTTAAATGAATTTTTAACGCAAATAAAACATGTATTTTATGTAGAATATACTTTATATTTTAACTTCAGCGCCAATTCAGGGTCAATTTATTGGAAATCTATGATTTATTATGTTCCAACCACATACGCCAAATTCGCACCAAATCGGACCATAAATACGGTTTTTCGAAATATCTCGACCTTGGCACCACCTAGGAAGATCATTTTATGCAAACATGATTCTACTTACATAGCCAGTATATACTTTAAACAGCAGACAAATCGGCCCGTAAATACGTTAGATATAAAACTTTTATTTTTTTTGTCGTGGTGGACCTTCCGCTGGAAACACCCATATGCAAATGTTTAAAAGGCATGCATTTGGTGTTACAAATGAGTACAATGCTTATCGGTTAGTATATTTTTTTCTATGAGTTTCCAAACTTATTCACACCTTTAGCTTACTTTTAAAAAGTGACATTCTGGAAAATATTTTACAAAAATGCAAAAATAAGAAAAAAATAATTAATTTTTGAAGAGCCTGAAAGCAGTTTTGTATTCTGCACAAATTTTCCCGTCGGTAAACGATTTCAGAGGATAAATTTATCAATCTTAAAAAAAAAGATAAGAGATACCTGAAATGTACACTTTTTTGGAAATGACCCATATACAGTTCCATTAATGAACTTGTATAACACGGACACACGAAAGTATGCACTCTTTTGTGTTTTATGTCAGTTTTTGGCCGTAGTGTTAATCCAATTTAAAAGTATGCAAGCTTATAATAAAATTGAGTTGCACAGAATATTTTGGCATTTTTTCTTAAATATCGTTGATTATAAGTCTATTAAAATTTTTATAGAGGACAAAGAATACTTCGAGTTCTTTTAGGAGTACATACATGCATGTATTTTCGCTGAGTATCTTAGTGAATTTTTGCGAGTTGACTAAAGGCTCAAGCTTATTAGCCGACTGCCAAAAAAGGTGGGGGTTATCAGCTCGTCGGATTTTTTTTTTATGTATGCTACTGCATAACCGATGTTGATAATTCTTTTTGCATCGGAAAGGTAGTGTCTCAGAGGTGGTCCCATACTAATCTGGTTTAGATCCTATCATTGGATCATGAAAAAATGAACGGTACTCCTAAATTTTTATATGAGAATTGAAATCGGTTTTGTTTTTTGCTTAAAAATTACTTTTTTATTGAGTCAGGTCAGTGGCGCTAACTGACGGTGCCACCTTTTCTCACAACATTGTGAGTATGCGGTCTTAAAATGATCGTTCACTTGCCATGGCGGTGTTTACAAGCACTGCTCGCATTGTAGTGGTGATCATTCATCCACCGCATTTTATTTGAGTAGGTTTAATCCTGAATCCTATCGACCCTGCATTGCCAGAAGGCAATTATCCAGCACGTCATCTACTACATGCTTTAAAACCGAGTTACACATGCTATCGAAGGTGGCATAGCCAAAACATTTTCAACGTCTACCAAAATGCCCAAAGCGAATCGTTCTGGGTGCATATTTTGCATAGCCGTCTCACAAGATTTCCGCACCTGATAGGCATGTTGATGCAAAGACAGAGGATGTGATAAAATCTCCTGCCTACGAATGTGCAACTGAACGAAAATATCCTGACTTTTAAGCGTGAAAGACATCATGCTAATGGGCCTTTAGCTTTTAGGGCTAGTATAGTCGACTCGAACAACTTTAGGGATAAATACGTCGTCTACTATTTTCCATGAATAATCTTAATTTCTAGTATTTTTTTTCTTAAACAAATTTTTATGACAGATGTTGATTTGGTATAAAAACTGCATACTCCAATTGCATAATTTAAATTTTATTTTGATACGAAGTAAAGCCCGGGTCGGTCCCTATGCGAAAGGAAAACCTTTCCAATTACCCTCTAGTTTGATAGCTTCCCTTGGAAGGATTTAGAGTCATACAAATTTTCATCCTTGGCGAGTCATTAAAATAGACAAAATGAAGTTTTTTTAATAACTCTTTTATTTATTTTTGGTATTTTGAGTACTGTATATATTTCTTTTATCATTTTACCCTAAAATACCTCCTTAACCTTTTAAATTCAAACAGCTCAATTACTAGCCCATTAAATGAAACTTTGCTCTTCATAAAATTACAGATTTTAGTAAGCGATGCATTTTCCTCATTGGAATAGTAAAAATAAATTGGTTATAATAATAATAGATTGGCACTTACACATATGTTAGTGTTTGGCCGAGCCTTGATGTTGTCACACAAAGCGGAGGGACCTACAGTTTTACGCCGACTCCGAACGGCGATTGTATTTTTATGAGAAGCTGTTTTTCATGGCAGAAATACACTCGGAGGTTTTCCATTGCCTGCCGAGGGTCGACTGCTGTTAAGAAAAAACCTTTTTCTATATTTTTTTGTGATGTTGCTTTGACCTGGGCTTGAACCCAGGCGTTGCGGAGTGGAAGCGCGCACTGCTTACCACTACCCCACAGCGGCCGACAACAAAAATAAGTTAATTAGCAGAAAATAAAATAAATAAAATAGAATAGAAGTAAATGGTGCCATGGCAAGCGACCCATTTAGGCTGGTAGGCAAGTAATCTACTTTTTACCAAACTCGTTTTGCAAAACCAACGACAAAAGGCATGCACTTGATTACACTGTAGGGAAAATCTCAAACGACAAAAACGCCAAAACACGTAAAATTATGTGTTTTCTTTTCTATAAAAAATGTTGGCTTTTCATTGCCCTCTCCTTAGTATTTGTGCGTAGAGGGCACTGAAAAGGCAACAATGGTAGACAAGAAAACGCCATTAATTTTGGCTCGTAGATTATGGATCTGTATACCGTTTTCCAGATCTGATCATTTTCCCAAGATGTTGCAATTTTTTGGACTTTAACAAGGAAAAAATTAAAAAACTAAGAAATCTTTGCTAATTTTACATAACGGTTGTTCGCATAACGGTTGTTGAATAGAGAAGTCGATAACGGTATTTTCGAAAAATTCAAGAAAAGTGATATTTTAGTTAATATTGCATGCAAATTGTTGAAAACTAGTATGTGAAGTAGAAAAAAATATTATTATGAAATTTTTGGAAAATGGGCATGACCCAGCCCACTTATGCGGAAATTCTGTATCTCAGTAGCCTATTCACTAGTGATATTTCACTACCAGTGATTTTATCACTACGATTTAAAACTCACTATAAACTACTACTGCCAGGCAACAATATCAGTGATTGGTGATTTTTCTACTCGCATGATATTGCGCTGTGAATGAAAATCAAATCTGACAATAGCTAGTCAACAGAAGTTGCGAATGGTGATTTTTTTCTGGTAGAAAGGGTGATTTTACAATTTTTAATTATCATTGTAAATATGCTCGTATGTATATGGCGTTTTTTCATTACCTTTCCACGGTTGTTTTAAATGGACATGTTCATTAACGGAGTTTGATTTGCTTGATCGCGTTATTTACGTTTCAGTTTTTTATTTCAAAATTTGTATCAAGGAGTAAAGATGGCTGCAAATATTAATAAAAAACGAAGTGAATTTTGGCAATTTTTGAGCGAATAAATAAAGCTTTTCCCTCTTTTCCCTACACCCATTTTTTCCACTGAAATCCGTACGGGTAAGGATTTATCCAACAACGTCATCATTTATTGGAACTAACTATTAATATTTCTGTGTTATTAAAAGAACCAGCGTTCGCAATAGCCATAAAAAATCATTGTGATTTAAAAATCGCAATCACTCTTTTTACTGATACTGACAAATCGCTATTTCGCCCATCATCAACGAGACAGTTTAAAATATTCGAAACCGGGCAATGACTACGCGCACCTACCATATAACGGTAATTTACAATAACACAAAAACTGCGATAAATCAGTAACTATTGAAGCTAATTGACTCAAAAGCGTTTATTGCAATAACAACAGAGAAGGAAATTGGATTGTTATAAATTTTTGGATAATGGGCGTAGCGCTGAAAATTATTAAAATCGGACCAGTATATCTAACGGTAAATTTCAGAAATACGGAAACTCTGCTATTTCCAAATAAATACTTAACTTACAATAAATAAATAAGACTGCTATAGACTTTTAGGAATTGGGCGTGGTACCCAATATTAACGAGAACGTTTGAAATTGGGGAAAAAACACCCCTGCTGATCATGCAAAGGTAGGTTAGAGAATGTTAAAACGACGATATTTGATACCTGCGTCGGGTATATAGAATTCGGTTTCGCACGAACTTATACTACCTGTTTCGTGTCACTTACAGTGTTTTAAGGATCTAATATATTCTGAGAAGAGGATTCATAGGCCTTTAAACGATGTATAATAATCCATTGGAACCGCCCATTTTTAATATATCCTGAGTATCTCCAAAAGTATTTCAGCGATCTATACCAAATTAGGTAAACGAGCTAATCTCGAAAACTACTAAACGAATTTGGACGAGATTTTCTCTTATATACTATGTATCGATCGGAGAGTGCCCTTTTTTATTTAAAATTTTAATAGGGTTACCATCTGTCAAAAAACTATAAGATCCGCACCGTTCGTTGGATTACAAAAGGTGGGTGTCAAATGAAAGGGCTCGGCTTTTAGATTATCAATAATGTACTACTTTTTGAGTAGGGGTGCCCCTTTTTAATTAAAAGATGTTCTAGAAAAGCAATAATATTTTATTTTTTTTTAATAGTGTTGCCACCTGTTAATATAATTACTATATTCAATCATAATAAGCGTAGGCATCTCAAGTAGCACATTGGTGTATAACTTGGTGTAAATTTGTGAATTTCGGTACAATTAATCATATTTATACCAAAATTCATAAATGTACACCAATTTATACACCAGTGTGCTACTTGAGATCAGTTCTGCACCGTCACTGTCAAACGAAAGGACTTAGCAATTGTTCGATGCAGAGCTGAGTCACTTGTTCCTTACCTCGGGTGGGGGGTAACAAGTAATTCTCAGCAATGCTTGAACTACAAATACTCTTATTCTAAAATTCTCTACCCCTTACCACTGGTGGGGGAAGTAGAGTCTAATAAAATAAGAGGTTAGTACTTTCAATANAGTAACACCTTAATAAAGAAAGGGGAATAAAAATTATAAAATGCTTTACCCCTTACCGCTAGTGGGGGGAAGTAAAGCATACAAAATAAAATATAGAAGAAAAAGAGTGTTATTGAGAGTCTTTACGATTCCGAATATTTATTAAATATTTCATCTTTATATACAATTTTCTTACTTTATGTTTCCTAACTAATTGTATATGAACATATGTGTGTGTGTGTATGCATGTATGTCTACAAAAGATAAAATAAGAAACCAGTGCATTGGTACTTATGGTATTTTAGTTGTGCGTATCTGCTACATCTTTGCATGTTGAGAATATTAGGTCCATTGAATAACTTTTCCAGTAAGTATTTGCAGCAAGAGCGTAAAAGAAAAATAGATAGTAAAATTGAGAGCAAGAGAAAATTTCCAGAAAAAGTTATTGAACGCAAAACTAGTAAAAACTTGCAACTTAACCATTTTGACTCTTTCTGATGGTTAAAGCGCAGTTAGTCAACGACGTACCGTAAACGTAGGTTGATGTACGTAGCAGCATATCAACTTACGTCTACGCTACGTCGTTGACTGTTTGGGATTTTAAATTTGGCGCGCAATTTTCTTTTTAATTAAGAATAGTTTTCATCGTTATAAAAATGAAAAAATATACAATAGATTTAAATTTTTCATCCATATTTTCATGTCACCAATTATGTTTCATCAAATCATCCTCTTAAACAGTTTGTTAACATTTGAATTTGAAACATAACCTTACTTTTTGACTCCTGCAAATTCCTGNTCAGTTCTGCACCGTCACTGTCAAACGAAAGGACTTAGCAATTGTTCGATGCAGAGCTGAGTCACTTGTTCCTTACCTCGGGTGGGGGGTAACAAGTAATTCTCAGCAATGCTTGAACTACAAATACTCTTATTCTAAAATTCTCTACCCCTTACCACTGGTGGGGGAAGTAGAGTCTAATAAAATAAGAGGTTAGTACTTTCAATATTAAAAGTTTTACCCCTTACCACTGGTGGGGGGACCCTGCAAAAATCGTTGGACCATGTAGTCTATTTGTGGTNAGCTTGCAAGAATTTGCAGCTCTCTCGGGTGGTTACGCTCTCGAATTCGCTCTCTCTTGCAAATATTTTGGGTTATTGAATGCATTTCCAGTAAAAACTTGCAAGTACTAGTAACAATTCGTAACAATTTTTTGATATTGAATGGACCTATTGATAGGCAATGCATTTTCAGTATTGATTTTTTAATCTTTCCCGTATGCGCTGCATTTTATGTGTGTTTATATTTTTACGACTGATAAAGGATCAACCGATTCAATATTTTATTGTTTCTCGCGAACGTTCCTTACATTTAATTACCTACTTTTGTGCGTCGAATACACTTGACATTCTTATCGTATGTTTGTGTTTGGATATATACATATGAATTTATATTTTCTTCTATCTATATTTTCTTCAGTGGACTGTATTTTAGTTTTGGTGCAAGTGCACACTTTTTATCTTTCCTTAATATATATTCAAGGATTAGAAAAATTTATTACAATTTTAAGTTTGAGTATTTTTAAGACCCAGGCATATATGTATGTTTGTATGTATTCACACATGTTCAAAGATGTTTGAACAGCAATTATGTATTACTAGTGAACCCACATGGCGTCAAAATGGCAGCATTTAATTAAATATTTTAAACAGGTGAAACCCTATTCAAAAACCTCTAAAAATATTCCTAATAATTAATCTAAACCATTTCTCAGTGATGAGAGGTCTCGCATGGTGTCGGTTTTCATTTCATTAAATTTCAAATCTCCCTGTAACTTCAAAAAAACTAAACCTGTGCACATCTATGTAGAATCCCAGTTCTTTATTTTGACTTCTCATTTTGGAAATTCGATATAACGTTGCAGATGTGATGACCTTCAAAAAAAAATAGATGGCACCTCTAATANTACTCTAATTAAAAATATTATCAATCTATAGTTTTCTTAAGACTCTTTCGTTTGACACTAATATTTCGATATTGCATTTATGTATCTTTCGTATAAGTAAAACAAATTCGACTTTTCGAACAGGTGGCAACCCTATTAAAAGTATTTTCAAACTTAAATTTTTTCACCTGGCATTGTTACACATATTTCAATTAACTGATGAACTAAGTTGAATTGAATTTTTTTAAGCGCATGGCAACTGTCCTAAACACAGTTTAGAAATAAATTATTTTCAAACTCATTTCGATTGATACAGATCTTTTAACAATCCATTTAACTTATTAAATAATTTGAGCTTAATTTTTTCAACAAAAAAAAACAAATGTTCAGCTTAAAGATTTCTTAACACTCGTTATTTTGATAACCCTATTTTAACATTTCATGTAACTTATGTATAATGAAACGAAATACCACTTTCAAAACAGGCGGGAACCATCTTAAAAACTTATTTTCTAACTAACATTTCATGTAACTGATGAATTAAGTGGAAATTTATTTTTAAACACGTAGCAATCCTCCTTAATTTAGTTCTTAAATAAAGGATTTTAAACCCATTTCCATTGATAACCATCGGTTAGTAACTCATTTAACTTATTAAATATTTTTAGTTGAGCCATTTAAACTGGGGCAACCCTCAAACCCATCAAAAATGTTCTAGATTGTCAAACTAAGTATTTCTTAAAGCTCTTTCATTTGACATCCATCATTAATATTTCATATAGGTGGAAACCCTATTCAAAATATTTTTAAACTACTATCTTCTTAAACACCCATGTATGACACCCATATAGCGATACCTTCTTCACTTACCAAATTCCTTTAATTAAAATTGAATAACATTTTTTTAACATGTGGCAACCTTCCTATACGTAGTTAAGTTATAAAGCCTTTTCAAAACCATTTCGATTGATACCCATATTTAATAATTGTTTTACCTTTTTAATTAATTTGAGCTTAATTTCTTAACAGGTGGCAACTTTTTTCGAAAAAGTAAAACCTTCTTGAACATCCACACCCTAAGCCCAAACGGTGTGGATCTGATAGCATTGATTATGAAATTATGTGAATGCAATTTTTATCAGGTGGCAACTCCTTTCAAAAAAATAAAACCAGTTTGCACATCTACAGGCCAGGCGCTTTAATTTGACACCCCATTTTTGAAAATCGAACGAACGGTGCAGATTTTTTATGCGGAACAAAAAATGCCTTCGCCTATTATTTTGAACTTAATTTTTTAAAAGGTGGCAACTCTTTTCGAAAAAGTTAAGCCTTATTGCACACCTAAAGTCAGAGCCCTTTGATTTGACACCTCTCTTTTGAAAATCGAACGAACGGTGTGGATCTGATGGCATTGATTATTAAATTATTTGAATGCAATTTTTTTATCAGGTGCCAACTCTTTTCGAAAAAGTAAAACCTTATTGCACATCTACAGACCAAGCACTTTAATCTGACATCTCATTTTTGAAAATCGGGCAAAGGGTACAGATCTTTTATGCTGCAAAAAAATTCCTTCGCGTATTATATATATAGATAGATAGATAATTCGAATTTAACTTTTTAAACAGGTGGATACCCTACTCAAATGCTTTAAAAATATTCCTAATGTTTAAACTAAGATTTGCTAATACTTTTTTGTTTGATAACATTTTACACAGGTGGCAACCCTCCTCAAACTCATAAAATATATTCTCAATGTCTAAACTAAGATTTCGTAACAATTTTTAGTTTTATATCGATAATTGAATTAAATTAGACTTTTCGAACAAGTGGCAGCCCTATTAAAAATATGTTCAATCTAAAATCTTCTTAAATCTCTATCGTCTGACACCCATATTGTTATACCTATTTTAATTACCTCATTGCCTTAATTCAAATTGAATTTGATTGTTTAAGCAGGTGGCAACCCTCCTACACGCAGTTAAGAAATAAAGAATTTTCAAAACTACTGCGATTGGTACCCAACTAGTAAATATTGATTTAACTATTCAAATAATTTGAACTTAATTTTTAAACAGGTGGCAGCCCTCTTCAAACACTTTAAAAATATTCTAAACGTTCCAACTAAAGATCTCTTAAGATTCATTCGATTGACGTCCATATTTTAATACTTCATATAAATTAGACTTTTCAAACAGGTGGCAACCCTCTTCAAAATGTTTACAAAATACTACATACTTAACCTTTACCGTCTGGCACAAATACATATTTCTATCACCTAATTCCCCTAATTCAAATTGAATTTGATTTTTTTAACAGGGGGCAACCCTCACAACCTTAAGTTAAGAAACAAACATTTTCAAAACTATTTCCATTTATGCCCATTTTGTAATAATTGGTTTAGCTTTTAAAATAATTTGAAGTTAATTTTTTAAAAGGTGGCAACTCTTTTCGAAAAAGCTAAACCTTATTGCACACCTACAGCCAGAGCCCTTTGATTTGGCACCTCACTTTTGAAAATCGAACGAACGGTGTGGATCGGATAGCATTGACTATTAAATTATTTGAATGCAATTTTTTATCAGGTGGCAACTCCTTTCGAAAAAATAAAACCAGTTTACACATCTACAGGCCAAGCGCTTCTGCCCCCCATTTTTGAAAATCGAGCGAACGGTGCAGATGTTTTAGGCTGCACAAAAAATGCCTTCGCGTATTATTTTGGCCTTAATTTCTTAACAGGTGGCAACTTTTTTCGAAAAAGTAAAACCTTTTTGAACATGCACACCCTAAGCCCTTTAATTTGGTACCCCACTTTTGAAAATCAAAGGGACGGTGCGGATCTGAGGGCATTGATTGATAAATAACTTGAGTTTAATTATTTAACAGGTGGCAACTCTTTTCGAAAATNGCCTTAATTTCTTAACAGGTGGCAACTTTTTTCGAAAAAGTAAAACCTTTTTGAACATGCACACCCTAAGCCCTTTAATTTGGTACCCCACTTTTGAAAATCAAAGGGACGGTGCGGATCTGAGGGCATTGATTGATAAATAACTTGAGTTTAATTATTTAACAGGTGGCAACTCTTTTCGAAAATACAAAACCTTATTGCACATCTACAGGCCAAGCGCCCCAATTTTGAAAATCGAGCGAACGGTGCAGATGTTTTAGGCTACACAAGAAATGCCTTCGCGTATTATATATAATTGATAGATAGATTTTGTAGGGCTGCCACATATTAAAAAGCTAAAAGATTTTCGCCGTTCTTTGGATTAGAAAATGACACACCAAGTGAAAGGGCATGACCTTCATATGAAAAAAAGTTTTCATTTATTGAATAGGGTTGCCACCTATTTAAAAATTACTATCTTCAATACATAGTATAAAGGAATGTAGAGATATTTTGACCACGCTAAACTCAAAAACTACTGATCGAATTAAGACGAGATTTTTTAAGTATAATCTGTATCAGTAGGAATATTATTTTAGTACTTCAAATTCCTAAAGGGTTGCCACCTTTTTAAAAGTCAAAAGATCCGCACTGTTCTTTGGATTACAAGAAATGAGGTGTCAAATAATAGGTCTCGGCCTTTAGATGTTCAGTAATGTATTACTTTTTGAGTAGGGTTCCCACTTTTTTTTTAAATTATAAGATCTTTGCCGTTTGTTAGACTACAAACTGAGGAACCAAGTGAAAGGATGTGGTCTCTGCATGTGCAATAAGTTTTTATTTTTTATTTGAGTGGGGTTGCCACCTATTTAAAAATTATGTATGTAGAATACGCTAGGGCATTTTTTGTTAATGACATTAGATTTGCACGGTTCATTCAATTAAAAAAATGGGATGTCAAATGCAAAGGCTTGGCCTTCAGATTTGTAGCAAGGTTATATTTTTCAAAGAGGTTTGCAACCTGTGCGAAACAAAAATCATGTAGCGAAGCCTCGCTCATATGAGGCCGGCTAGTACATACATATTTTGAAGTTGTGGAAATAAGCGATTGAAAATTAAAACGATATTTTTTATACCCGAGCGCACTTGTGCACAAGGGTATTATAACTTNTAATAATAGATTGGCGCTTACACATATGCTAGTATTTGGTCGAGCTTCTCCTCCTGTTTGTGGCGTGCGCCGGCTGTTGTTAGACAAAGGGGAGGTACCTACAGTTTTACGACGACTCCAAACGGCGATTGTATTTTTATGCGAAGATGTTTTTTGTTTTTATTTTTTAGATGTTGCTTTGACAGGACTGGGGCTGTCTTAAGGACAAAATTTATTTAAAAACAATTCAAAGCGGAGAGCATTTGCGGGAACAAATAAATGGAGCTGCTGCTGAGATATCCCAATTGAGTTTAAGATCTCTAAAAGCGTCTTTTCTTAAAAGGTTCCGAGCTTGTATTAGAGTAGAAGGTCGCCAATTTGAGCATATTTTATCAATAAATGAATAAATTTTTCTTCAAAAAACTCATGTATATTTTATTTCACGTGAACCCATCCTTCACAAAAAATATTGATAGATATAGCCCTTGTTATAGACTCTAGTCCGAATTCCGGTAAGTAACATAAAATAATGTTAGGAGCAGGTAATAATGTACCTTTGTACTCTTTAGCATGTCATTGGTCGGTAACAAGAGCATCTTAAATTTAAATATATTAAATACATTCTAGCGTGTCTCAGTCCTTTAATCACAAAAGCGGATACAACTTTTTCTTCTATCCGAAACAGTAAGAGTGGCACCTTTCTGAAATCTTTATTAAATAAGCAATTTTTTNCTATTCTATTCTATTCTATTCTATTCTATTCTATTCTATTCTATTCTATTCTATTCTATTCTATTCTATTCTATTCTATTCTATTCTATTCTATTCTATTCTATTCTATTCTATTCTATTCTATTCTATTCTATTCTATTCTATTCTATTCTATTCTATTCTATTCTATTCTATTCTATTCTATTCTATTCTATTCTATTCTATTCTATTCTATTCTATTCTATTCTATTCTATTCTATTCTATTCTATTCTATTCTATTCTATTCTATTCTATTCTATTCTATTCTATTCTATTCTATTCTATTCTATTCTATTCTATTCTATTCTATTCTATTCTATTCTATTCTATTCTATTCTATTCTATTCTATTCTATTCTATTCTATTCTATTCTATTCTATTCTATTCTATTCTATTCTATTCTATTCTATTCTATTCTATTCTATTCTATTCTATTCTATTCTATTCTATTCTATTCTATTCTATTCTATTCTATTCTATTCTATTCTATTCTATTCTATTCTATTCTATTCTATTCTATTCTATTCTATTCTATTCTATTCTATTCTATTCTATTCTATTCTATTCTATTCTATTCTATTCTATTCTATTCTATTCTATTCTATTCTATTCTATTCTATTCTATTCTATTCTATTCTATTCTATTCTATTCTATTCTATTCTATTCTATTCTATTCTATTCTATTCTATTCTATTCTATTCTATTCTATTCTATTCTATTCTATTCTATTCTATTCTATTCTATTCTATTCTATTCTATTCTATTCTATTCTATTCTATTCTATTCTATTCTATTCTATTCTATTCTATTCTATTCTATTCTATTCTATTCTATTCTATTCTATTCTATTCTATTCTATTCTATTCTATTCTATTCTATTCTATTCTATTCTATTCTATTCTATTCTATTCTATTCTATTCTATTCTATTCTATTCTATTCTATTCTATTCTATTCTATTCTATTCTATTCTATTCTATTCTATTCTATTCTATTCTATTCTATTCTATTCTATTCTATTCTATTCTATTCTATTCTATTCTATTCTATTCTATTCTATTCTATTCTATTCTATTCTATTCTATTCTATTCTATTCTATTCTATTCTATTCTATTCTATTCTATTCTATTCTATTCTATTCTATTCTATTCTATTCTATTCTATTCTATTCTATTCTATTCTATTCTATTCTATTCTATTCTATTCTATTCTATTCTATTCTATTCTATTCTATTCTATTCTATTCTATTCTATTCTATTCTATTCTATTCTATTCTATTCTATTCTATTCTATTCTATTCTATTCTATTCTATTCTATTCTATTCTATTCTATTCTATTCTATTCTATTCTATTCTATTCTATTCTATTCTATTCTATTCTATTCTATTCTATTCTATTCTATTCTATTCTATTCTATTCTATTCTATTCTATTCTATTCTATTCTATTCTATTCTATTCTATTCTATTCTATTCTATTCTATTCTATTCTATTCTATTCTATTCTATTCTATTCTATTCTATTCTATTCTATTCTATTCTATTCTATTCTATTCTATTCTATTCTATTCTATTCTATTCTATTCTATTCTATTCTATTCTATTCTATTCTATTCTATTCTATTCTATTCTATTCTATTCTATTCTATTCTATTCTATTCTATTCTATTCTATTCTATTCTATTCTATTCTATTCTATTCTATTCTATTCTATTCTATTCTATTCTATTCTATTCTATTCTATTCTATTCTATTCTATTCTATTCTATTCTATTCTATTCTATTCTATTCTATTCTATTCTATTCTATTCTATTCTATTCTATTCTATTCTATTCTATTCTATTCTATTCTATTCTATTCTATTCTATTCTATTCTATTCTATTCTATTCTATTCTATTCTATTCTATTCTATTCTATTCTATTCTATTCTATTCTATTCTATTCTATTCTATTCTATTCTATTCTATTCTATTCTATTCTATTCTATTCTATTCTATTCTATTCTATTCTATTCTATTCTATTCTATTCTATTCTATTCTATTCTATTCTATTCTATTCTATTCTATTCTATTCTATTCTATTCTATTCTATTCTATTCTATTCTATTCTATTCTATTCTATTCTATTCTATTCTATTCTATTCTATTCTATTCTATTCTATTCTATTCTATTCTATTCTATTCTATTCTATTCTATTCTATTCTATTCTATTCTATTCTATTCTATTCTATTCTATTCTATTCTATTCTATTCTATTCTATTCTATTCTATTCTATTCTATTCTATTCTATTCTATTCTATTCTATTCTATTCTATTCTATTCTATTCTATTCTATTCTATTCTATTCTATTCTATTCTATTCTATTCTATTCTATTCTATTCTATTCTATTCTATTCTATTCTATTCTATTCTATTCTATTCTATTCTATTCTATTCTATTCTATTCTGTTCCTATTGCAACATATGTATTTATTGTACATACATATCTATTTGCATGGATGTTTGTACAGTAAATACATATATCGTATGTGATTTAGACATTATAACAGAAATAACTGCTATTAAAATACATTTTTCTATTTACTTCACAAAAATTTGTCAACCTGCAAGTGACATTGGCTTGGTCAACAGAAAACTTTCCTGCATACAATTTACATCTGTTGTTTGCTTTGTTGCGCTTATTTATTTGTGAGAACTGTTTTGTTTCCATATCGTGTTTGTGTATCTTTTTGTTTGTATGAAGTTTTATTTTTGTTTTATTTTCACTTTAACTGGTAAGCAAATAAGTACTTTAAAACAGTCACCAGGAAGTTTTCTAAATACATTTTAATGCGCTTTGAAATGGATCTGACACAAGTATGTCACAACTTTTTGGTGCTGTTGGTGACTGACGATAGGGGAATGGGGGACTTATTCTGTAACAAATGATTGCTGAGAAAGATTACAGCTATTTTCTGGAAAAACTGAAATAAAAATTAAAAAGTTAAAATAAAATGGAAAAGTATGCAAGTGAGCAGTCAACAGGGGCCAAAGTTTAAAGGATGTGCTCCTAAATACCTACTTATCAATGTATGAACACTGGTGTATTTATGTATATGCATCTCCATAGTATTTGTGAGTAACTGCAATCTTGGGTCAACAAAGTTGTAGTAGAAGTGAGATTACTGGCAGAGAAGTAAAATGGTATCGTTGGATATATATTTTCAGAAACAATTTATGAATATTTTATATGTAATACAAACATGTCATATGTATATGAAATAAAGATATTAGTATAGTATATTTACATAATATGTGCAGAGCTATGAACAAGGGAACAAACATAGCTACATTCCATAAACAGTAACTAAATACATTCGTAGCTGGAGTATTTCAACTTGGTGGGTTGGACATTTGAACTCGTTTTTTCTCAAACTTTAAGTAAATTCTCTTAACCCAATTACTTGAAAAGGTTTCCGACTGTTAACACGTAAAGTCAAATATCAGTTTAATACTAAACTAATATAATATAAAACTAAATTATATAATTTACACAGAAAATCGACATTTTTCAAGAGTCACGGATGAGACAATATTACACACGCCTCACTGAGTCGGATTTGATCCCTATTTTGGACAATAGCGTCTTTCTCGAATGTAGTTAATAAAATATGTCAAATCCATTTTATGCTTTAATGGCATTGTTATATTTACAAATGAAAAAAAACTCGTTTAGCTTTCGATTTTTTGACGGGCGGGGCCGTCATTATCGTGAGAAAAAGCTGTTCAAAAGCATATTGAGAACCTTTTTCTTCTGCCTTGTAAAGGTTAAAAAGCGTTTCATATATGACAGACTCTGCACTACAGGGTAAATGTTGTACTTTCGTAAAGATATATATATATATATATAAATTTTTTTGTGAAAGCTGATAGTTTACGAGTTATTAGAGTTTAAAGGACGCTTTTCTTTTTTCCAATCTGGCGACTCGGGTACAGCATCCAGTGCCCCAAAAATCGGGTCTTGTGATAAAATAAAGAGAAATCTTTCAGAAACAATGCTAATGCTATATGTATTAAATATAGTGTTTTCTAGTGGAATGGGAGCCAAAATCCAAAATTTAAAAAAAAGTGACATTGAACGGCACTTTGAGGGTTAAGTTATGATTGTTGTAACTTGTCTATAGTTTTCCTATATTATATGATCATTTATCGTCACATTCATTTGCATTTGCATAGTTCGTTTGCAAAGTGTGCTATGTACATTTTTTTCGATTTTTTTTTGTGGGTAACGTACCTGTATTTAAAGAAGCTTCATGTCCACTAACAACCCAGTGCAAAATATTTGTATATTCTGAAAAAAAACATCAAATGTCAAAGTTTTAAAAAAATCGCGCTTTTTGCACCATTTTAGAAGCTGTTGCAAAGAAACAAAAGGTGATAGAACCTTCCACATAGGCTTAAGTTAAAGCTAGAACTCTCGACTACTGACTGAGAATACCATTCCTGCATATCCCCTTGATGAGCACTTCTAGACATTTATTGAACAACAAAAACTGATTTTGGTGAAGTTTGAGTACCTACCGCAATTAAACAAAAGGTGAAAGAACCGAAGTGTAAATTCAAGCTACAGGGTGGACCAAGTTTGACCTACCAATGTTAAACACGTATAACTCATTATTTTTATACCCGAGCGCACTTGTTCACAAGGGTATATTAACATTGTTCGCATAACGGTTGTTTTTAACAGCCAAAACGAATCGAGATAGATATGTATACACAAATGTATACATAAATGATCAGAATGAAAAGAGAAGTCGATTAAGCCATGTCTGTCTGCCCGTCCGTCTACACGATAACTCGAGAAAAAATTGAAATTTGATATATAGGTTTCCCTTTATCCAAGGTATTGAAAATGGGCGAAATCGGTCTGTAATCACACCCACTTCCCATATAACGGTATTTTCGAGAAATGCAAAACCTGCGATATTTCAGTAAATATTAGATGCAAATTATTGAAAATTAGTATGTGGAGTAGAATTGTGGTAAAAAATAATATTATTATGAAAATTTTGGAAAATGGGCGTGGCACCTCCCACTTATGATGAAATGCTCTATCTCAGTAGCCGCTTCACCAATCCCTACCAAACTCTGTACGACGCTTGGGTAGGTCTAGCTAAGAAATCTGTTGACAATCTTTGAAATCGTGTAATAACCACGCCCACCTGCCATATAACGGTAATTTACAAAAACACGAAAATTTCGATAAATCAGTAACTACTGAAGCTAATTCACTTAAAATTGATGATTGCAATAACCACTTAGCATAAAATTAGAATTTATAAATTTTTGGATAATGGGCGTGGCGTCGCCCACTTATAACAACAAATGCTTATCTCGGTAACCGATTTATCAATTTCTAACAAACTCGGCGCACTTAAAAACCTTGTTACGAAAATGCAATTTGCTGAAAATTATTCAAATCGGACTAAAATTACACCCGCTTCCCGTATAACGGTAAATTTCAGAAATACGAAAGCTCCGATATTTCAATGAGGACGCTAATTTACTCCAAGTTAATAGTTACAACAATCCCCCAACAATAAATAAGACTGCTATAGACTTTAAGGAATTGGTGTACCTCGGTAACCTTAATCCATTTGTACCTAACTTGGTTCAATTATATCATTAAGTCTAACTCTGCATATTATCGGAAACGCTTGAAATCGGATAAATATCCCTACTTATCATGCAAAGGTAGTTCAGGGAAAGTTGAAACGACGATATTTGATACCTGCGCCGAGTATATAAAGTTCGGTTTCGCCCGAACTTATACTTCTTTACTTGTTAAATATTATTGTTATTTTCTTTCTGCATGTTGCTGTTATGGCTACAATACGCTATTCCTTTCACGCAATTAGCCACACAAACCGATGTTTTAGGCAGGGTTGGGCACGCTGCACTAAATCGAAATTTTCACTACCACTAGGGCTTTCACTACCACTGTATGGTTAGTGGTAGTGCATTTCAAATTTCACTACCACTGTATGGTTAGTGGTAGTTCATTTAAAATTTCACTACTACTGTATGGTTAGTGGTAGTTCATTTAAAATTTCACTACCACTTTATGGTTAGTGGTAGTGAATTTCAAATTTCACTAGCACTATATGGTTAGTGATAGTGCATTTCAAACTGCACTAGCACTACATAGTGATAGTGAAATAGAATTTTCACTATCACTATCTGGTGAGCGGTAACGGAACGAAAGTTTCACTATCACTGACTAATTACACANATTAGTTTACAAATTTAGGAAAAGTTTGCGATCTGTGAAAATTTCTTAGTTAGCTAGTTAGTTAGTTAGTTCAAAAATGTATAACCACCAACCATATAGTGGTAGTGAATTTTGCAATACATTACCACTAAAGTGCATAANCGGAACGAAAGTTTCACTATCACTGACTAATTACACACGGTGAGCAGGAAGCAAAAATAGGTTGCATAAAAATGTCGACAAAAACTGAAAGCAGGGTTGTATTTGTTGATATCTTAAGGTTAAGAATCCGTTTGAATTGAAATCCTAGCTGCTCCTGTTTTAAAGATATCCACATTTTANGTTAGTTCAAAAATGTATAACCACCAACCATATAGTGGTAGTGAATTTTGCAATACATTACCACTAAAGTGCATAATGGTAGTGAAAACAATTTGGCACTACCACTAACCATATAGTGATAGTGAAATATATTTTTCACTACCACTATGCACCTAGTGGTAATGCATTTCAAATTTCACTACCACTGTATGGTTAGTGGTAGTTCATTTCAAATTTCACTACCACTAGGGCTTCAGTGGTAGTGCATTTCAAAAGTTTGCGATCTGTGAAAATTTCTTAGTTAGCTAGTTAGTTACTTAGTTCAAAAATGTATAACCAACAACCATATAGTGGTAGTGAAAACAAATTGGCACTACCAATAACCATATAGTGATAGTGAAATATATTTTTCACTACCACTATGCACTTTAAAGGTAATGCATTGCAAATTTCACTACCACTAGGGCTTCAGTGGTAGTACATTTCAAAAGTTTGCGATCTGTGAAAATTTCTTAGTTAGCTAGTTAGTTACTTAGTTCAAAAATGTATAACCAACAACCATATAGTGGTAGTGAAATTTGCAATGCATTACCTTTAAAGTGCATAGTGGTAGTGAAAACAAATTGGCACTACCAATAACCATATAGTGATAGTGAAATATATTTTTCACTACCACTATGCACCTAGTGGTAATGCATTTCAAATTTCACTACCACTATGCACTTAGTGGTAATGCATTACCCATTTCACTACCACTACACGAATAGTGGTAATGAAATTCTCAGTGCATTGAAAATTTAGTGCAGCGTGCCCAACCCTGGTTTTAGGTAATGTTTTGTTGCCGGAGGAAGCGCATTTCCAAGCAAACCTGTAGATTGTGGGGCTCTGAAAATCCAAGGGCGACTCACCAGCACCAGTTACACCCATCCAGATCCAGATGCACCATTTGATGAGATGTTATGGCCGAAAAAGTTATCGGCCCATATTTTTTAGAGAATGAGGATGAAACGCCAGAAAATTTATGTGGCTTCTTAGAGAACAATGATTGGCAAATTTTTGTGGCCAACGGCAAAGCAGCATCCTAGTTTGTGGTTTCAACAAGATGGAATGACTGCGCACACTTCTAGGCCTATGAACTATGGATGGCAGGTCTTATTTGGCCCACCCTGTAGAACTCTCAACAACTATCCATACAAAATACCGCTGAATATTTTTTTTTAAGTCAGGACGTATAAGTGTTTTCTTTATTCATTTACTAAGTAAGACTCTCCCTGTACTCTGGCCCAAAAACAATTTTTCGTACAAACGAGGCAGAACTTTCGTTATCACAAGGGGCATGGAATAAATATAAGTGAGCCATAAACATAGCCAGCATCCTTATTAATAATATATAAATATAATTAATGAAATTATAAAAAATAATACAAAAAACATAAATTGTAGATAGATAAGCGAAATATAAATAGGGAAGAGACATTTTAGCTATATTTGGCTATATTCAACAAAGTTTCATCAAAATGTTGAGTTTTTTAAGTAGACTTCTTAGAAACATTATGAGTATGCAGTTTTGTAACCTATTCAATTCAAAGTGTAAATTTTAACTAGGTGGGACTTTACCGTTGATATTTGGTAAATTGTGTGGAAGGTGTTGCCAATTTTTTCCATACAAAAATTTGTTGAACATTTTAGTGGAATTTATGAAACGTCGCAAAGCTGTTGCAAATGTCACATTTGTGGCAAAATTTGCCACCTTGGGACACTGCTGATTTCCTTCGTATGGAAACTCTCCTGCGCCAATTTTTAAAAAATTTTACATTTTCAATCCGGAGTTACAATACGTTCATACAACTTTGTTCGCAAGGTTGCCATTTCGCCAAAAATGCCACTTTGCGACGCTTTATGAATCGCACTACTGTGTATGGAAGAAAATGCGCGAACAAAAAATTGCCAAAAATTAACGGTAAGTCCAAGCTTCTTTCAACTTGCACTTTACTCTACTAAAATTTCATGGGCTTCAAAACATAGCATACTCATTAATATGTTTCAAATTGTGATGAACATTTATTCAAATTCGTCGAATAGTTTGAAATTTGGTTTACAATAGATTTTTGGAAAAATTTGGCAGACATTTTTTTAAGTCCAATATAATTACATTTTAATACTAGATTGGCGCTTACACATATGTTAGTGTTTGGTCGAGCTTCTCCTCCGATTTGTGGCGTGCGCCTTGATGTTGTCATACAAAAAGGAGGGACCTACAGTTTTACGCCGACTCCGAACGGCGATAGTATTTTATGAGAAGAATAATTACATTTTACTTATACTTAAAAAACTTTTTAATTTTCACTATTGTAATAATTTTTAAGATGACACGATTGAACGTCACAATTTTCACTACTATTTAGAAAAAAAATTTATAGGATAGAGATTTTAAACAATTTCTGGTACGTGCAGGGCCGTAGCGTTCACAGGTGCAAAAATCAAAAATTTTACATTAATGTAAATCCTAGAGTAGATTACTTCCCAGACATTCCTAAGAAATTATATTCGGTCCTAGTACCGATTAAAAAACTTTCATTTTTAGCATTTCGTCATGCTAGATTTTCCATTTAGACCGCTGAGCTACGTATAAAGAAATATTTTGTTTGAAGATTTGTCCAATAGGTGGCGCTGGAGTAGAGATATCTTTTAACACCGTATTCACAAACAAATTGGGTTAAAATTCAAAACCAGTATTACCCACTAAAATATAAATATACATTTTTTTTAAATAATCCCTAAAGATATTACCGGAGTTAATATATCTCTAAAAACTGTATTTACAGTAGGTTTCGATATAAGTTTAGAACATTTGCATGTTATCCACGTATGTACAATTTATCGTCATTTATTCTGCTGAATACCTTAATTCACCAGAGCCAGGTATAGAGTTATAAATCAGAAGGCCCGGATGGCATCGCCTCCATACAGTTGCTGCAAACATTACAGCAAAGCTCAAGGTCACGGTGGGCAGGAAGCAAAGATAGGTTGCATAAAAAAGTCGACAAAATCTGAAGGCAGGGTTGTACTTGTTGATATTTTTAGGTTAAGAATCCGTTTGAATTGAAATCCTAGCTGCTCCTGTTTTAAAGATATCCACATTTTATATACTTCTGACAGGATATATTTGCAAAAGAGGAAGGCGTACTTCTCGATAATTAGAGCATATTTATACGAAAAGAAATCTTATACAAATCGGTTTCCCTTTTTTAACTCACTAAAACTGATCAAATCAATGTGAAACATTTTCATTTATTTCTACCGAAAGAATAATTGATCGAGATTTATTGGGCGCTTCCGGTATACAACTTAGATAAAACACCACAATTACCCTCTTCTGTAGCGTGAACTTTCTCATTACAAACACTTTCAATATCGCAATATATGTATGTATATATACAATATTGTATGCTATATAATACGGTAGTAATTTTTTATCAAAGGTTTGTTGCTATAAGCAAGTAGCGCAGGCAAGTCGCACTGCTTATATGAGATTTATTTTGGTATTTATGTACTCTTCTGTCAGGGAATAATGTCTATTGCACATCCAGAACACAAATGCGATCATGAAGAAAATCGCATGAAAGTATGCGCTTTGTGTGGGAATAAAATTATTTTTCAAAATAAACCTTCCCAGTATTTTCTGTTAACTGGAAAAAATATTAAAGTAATACAGGATCATATTAATGATCAGTTCGATATTTCTAATAAAAAGTTCCCAAAAAGTATATGTAGCACATGTCGACTAACTGTTAATGAATATGGAAAACAAATTTTCAAAAGACCTTGTCCAGCTATGCCTAATTACGAAGATCTTAATTTGGCAAAAGNGGAAAAAAATTAAAGGTAGAGGTCATGTTCGAAAATTCTCCACCAAAATTGATTTAACTAATGGTCTTGATGGTACTGTGCAAAATATGTCGCTTTCTAAAAATGAAGAAATTGCTAACAAACCACGAATTTCTTTTGAAATATGTAGCAGGTGTTTTCAGGGAATAGGCAAAGGTATTCCACATTCTTGCGGAGGCCCTTCTTCCTCTAATGTACGTGATAATGTTTTCAATATAGTAGAACAATTACCTGAGAAACAACAGAACCAAATAGTAACTACCCTTTTGAAAAGAAAACTGACAAGCAGTAAAGAAGGAGAAAATGAGTTTCTTTTGAATACAATGGGTTCTGCTCAAAGTTTAGATAACTTCCAAGCTATCACTGCATCATCTACAAATTATATGAAAAAATTAGCAAACTTCATTCGTAGTACAGCTGGAAGAAAGTCAGTCCCTACAAATTATAACCAACATATGTATGAAAACTCAAAGATGATGGAAGACATTTATAAAGAAGGTCTCTTTGAATTTGAAACGGCCAAGGAAGGAATTAAAAAAAGACCAGTCGTGTATGCCAATGCGACAGAACTTCTTGACTTTGTCTTTGAGAAACGGGGCATTGAGCATATAGAAGAAACTAAAATAAAACTAATGGCAAATGGAGGCCAAGATTTCTTTAAAACTTCCATCTCAATTTCAACCAACGAAGACGAAGAAGAAGCAAATGATTCCGATAAATGTAAGAGTAAGAACGTTTCATATTACTCCACTGGTGGAAGTATTTCATCGAAACGTAAACTCACTAGTGTCTACAAATTAATTGTATTATGCATAGTTCCTCGGATTAAAGAGACCCATGAAAATTTAAAAACCTTATTTAAATTAACAAAACTCAATGAGATACCTTTCAAATTTATTTCAGATTTAAAACTTGTTCTACTCGCTAATGGGCAGCAGACGGCAACTGCTACTTATCCTTGCCCTTATTGTTTTATTACATTAACTGGATTGAAAAGTGTAGACAAAATGATTGATGATAATGATCTGAATAATGATGAAGAAAATTTGAATTTAAAACAAGTAAGAAAGTCTAAGTTCGGGCGGAGCCGAACATTAAATACCCGGCGCAAGTATTAAATATATATTTTCCACCTTTCCGAAAGCTACCGCTACATGATAAGCGGGTGTATAAATATTAAGTAAACTAGCATCCTTAAATTTCGAAATATTGAAATTTCAAGCATTTCTGAAATTTACCGTTATATGAAAAGCGGCCGTAATTTTAGTCCGATTTCAATAATTTTCAACGGTTT
>NW_016157494.1:47706-49444 GCF_001687245.7 Rhagoletis zephyria
CTGATCATTTATGTATACATTTGTCTATATCTATCTCGATTCGTTTTGCCTGTTACAAACAACCGTTATGTGAACAAAGTTATAATACCCTTGTGCACAAGTGCGCTCGGGTATAAAAACAAAGAGGAGCAAAGTCAGTTGCCTCCACGTGGTGCGCCTTGGAAACGATTAAAACCGGCTAAAAACTTACATAAACTTAAATTTTCACATAATATATATACACACAGATTTACTCACACATACATTGTTGAATATTTAATGCACAAGGATGTTTTTCTCTTATGCAAAAGTCGGTCCTACCATATCTATGTAAAATGTGGATATCTTTAAAACAGGAGCAGCTAGGATTTCAATTCAAACGGATTCTTAACCTAAAAATATCAACAAGTACAACCCTGCTTTCAGTTTTTGTCGACATTTTTATGCAACCTATCTTTGCTTCCTGCCCACCGTGAGGTGGCTACACGCAATAATGAAGGGAGTAATATCACTTAATCGTATCCCTAAGAGTTGGAGGAAATCGAGATAAGTGTTCGCCCCAAGGTTGGGAAGGTGTCTCGCAACAACCGAAAATATTTCAGGCCCAGCACCATCAAAGAATATATGCAGCAGCCTTCCTAGATATCGAAAGCACCTTTACCCACATCATTTTTGACGCGACAACGGCAGCGCTGACAGGCCTTGGCATCGACTCGTGCTTGGTTGCGCTTGTAAACCAAATACCGCGAGGGCCGCAGCATGGCGTAGAAATAACGGGTTAAGGGCTGTTTCCACCTCTCAAGAAAAACGAAAAATTCATACAAAATGATGCACAAGAAATGGAAAAGAATTTTTCTTCTATCAAAATTTCTTGAATTAGTTTGCAGCTCGGAAGAAATACATATCGTCGATGTTTTTGCAAAACCGCCCATCGACCAGTTGCAAAACCGCCTAAATAGCCGTTGTGACAAAAATGCGATTTGGTAACCCTGAACTCCAGGCATCGAGATTTATGCATAAAAGCCGATTTGTAAGCCTATCAAGGCAATGCCTTCAAAGAAAATCCGTTTTTTCGCTATCCTGTGAAATTTGAGTGTCGTAAGGCGGTTTTGCGGTTGGGCGATAGGCGGTTTTGCAAAAACATCGACGATATGTACATATGTACATACATTAGACTGCATCACTAAAATAAGTTGCGGTTTTTCCGCCGGGATTACAAAATCTTTCATACTTTAAGACGTCCACCAAAACATTTTGGAAAAATATTAAGATTTAAGCGAGCTGGACCGATTTTAACATACCTCCGAAAATTGAGTTTTTTATGAATAAAAATAGTTTCTAAAAGAACTTTTTGAAAAAAGCCCCCTCAGATGACAAAATAGATTAGGCATAAAAATCTGCATAAAAATATTTAAAAATCTTTTAAACGGAATAATAATGAAAGTTTTGATGCTATTTTTTACAAGATCGATTTACGAAAAACTTAAATAGCTGGCCAAAACTATTCTGATTTAGACTTATGGGATCTCGGTAGAAAGGTATTTTCCCCCTTATTTTTATTTATGTGAAAAAAAGTCATTCGTGTCCCAATTTTTATACCCGAGCGCACTTGTGCACAAGGGTATTATAACTTTGTTCACATAACGGTTGTTTGTAACAGGCAAAACGAATCGAGATAGATATAGACAAATGTATACATAAATGATCAGAATGAAAAGAGAAATCGATTAAGCGGTGACTGTCTGTCCGTCCGTCCGTC
>NW_016157494.1:50108-61648 GCF_001687245.7 Rhagoletis zephyria
GCTTGCCACATAAAAGCAAACCGTTGAAAATTGTTGAAATCGGACTAAAATTGAGGCCGCTTTTCATATAACGGTAAATTTCAGAAATGCTTGAAATTTCAATATTTCGAAATTCAAGGACGCTAACTTACTCAAAATTGATACACCCCGGCTTACCATGTAGCGGTAGCTTGCGGAAAGGTGAAAAACATATATTTAATACTTGCGCCGGGTATTTAATGTTCGGCTCCGCCCGAACTTAGACTTTCTTACTTGTTTTTTTTTCAAATACCAACACATCTTAATTCAACTTTGAATGATGTTCGTTCATTCTACCTTTCTCTTTCATCCTTTGAATGAGTTTATTAGCAAAGAAATGAAAAGTAAAAATGTAAAATGAAAATATCTTTCTAATGATATCTCACAAGTCTAAATCGGAAGAGTTTAGGTTCAGTTATTCAAGTTTTTCTTATACCAATCATTGAAAAAATTTAAAAAAACAGCATCAAAAACCTCATTATTACGATATCGTTCAAAAATTTTTAATTTTTTTTATTATTTTTATGTAAATTTTGTAAGCTTAAACCCGTTTGTCATTTGAGGGGATTTTTTTAAAAAACATCATTAAGAAACTATTTTTAGATTTTAGATGTATTTTCAAATCGGTCTAGCTCGCTTAAATCTTAATATTTTTCCGAAATATTTTGGTGGACGTCTTAAAATATAATAATGTAAGCTTAAACCGTTTTGTCATTTGAGGGGATTTTTTTAAAAAACATCTTTAAGAAACTATTTTTAGATTTTAGATGTATTTTCAAATCGGTCTAGCTCGCTTAAATCTTAATATTTTTCCGAAATATTTTGGTGGACGTCTTAAAATATAATAAATTTTATAATTCCAATGGACAGATTTTTTTTTTTTATGGGGAGTGATGCAGTCTAATGTACATAAATGCTTGTACATATAATTCTATCTCAAGAAAATTTAGAGCAAAAGCAAAGTGCTTTTTCAAGCAACAGAAATAATGAAAAATATTTCTGTGATTTTTCTTAAGAGTTGGATTCTAAGCTTTAAGTGCAAACCCAAGCAAAACAGAACTTGTCTTGTTCAAAAGAAAGTAAAAAATTCCCCACCAAGGCTGGCACAGACCATGATACTTGAGCATATTCCCTGATAAAAAATAAAGCTGGATTAAAAAAAAACGAAGAGATGATGCGGAAGGTTACCGTTGCCCTATGTTCTTGTAGAGAAGTAATCGGCAAATAATGGTGTAACCCCGAATCTAGTGCACTGGATATACACCAGCGATTTCGGGGAAGGAAAATCATAGCGCCCATAATTTTGACTCTAGAAATATTTTTTTAGTTATGTATTTCTAATAGACTATATAATTACGGTTTCAAAGGATGTACGTGATTCTATAAGAACAATATTTTATATGGGCATATCCAGGGGCCGGTCTTTATAGTCAAAAATTAAAAGTGATATATCTATGTTAGTTATGGTCGAATCTAGTTTATTTTTTAAATGTATATTGGGTGAATATGCTGGAATCCTTTTGCAAAAAAACTACCCGTTAGGTGGCGCCGGGTCGAAATATTTTGAAATCCCGTATTTATGGACCGATTTAGTTAAATTTTGCAACATGTATTAGAACATAGTAAGAAATATATATACTATATATATATATAGTATACTTGAAGCCTCAAAAAAAATTTGGATCAATTTGCTGCATAACTTTTGAAATATAGGTGTTTAAATTTAAAAAAAATAATGAAAACAAGTGAATTTTTTATGTAATTTTTAAGGGGGCACAATTAATTATGTCATAAGTTTTGAAGCACATCATATTCTGATTTCAAATTAAATGGGCATTTAGCACTTATGTGTACACTTCATGTGTAGTAGGTAAGAAAAGTGTGCGTTAAAAAATAACGAAATGGCAAGTAACTCAAAGACTGTAACTCCACACTTCACAATTTTCAAAATTTTCGGTTTATCGCGTATAGGTTTTGAAGCATTTAATTCTAAGAACTTTTTAAGTATGTATTGTATTCTACAAATAATTACGAATAATTTGATACCTTAGCAAGAGGTGTGCTTTCAGAATAAACTAACTTTTAAAGATAAAATATTCTGTGATCTTGAGCGTAATTTTTATTCCAAAAACACCTTAATTGAAGGCACATTTGGAACATACGTCGAAATGATATACTACTTTTAATGGTGCTCCTTCTTTTAGTCAGAATATTTCGAGCGTAGTATCAAAGCAACTTTTTTTCGACAAATATTCTAATAGTCGCTCTTACTTAACTGGAGCCTCCTAAATTCAATGGCGTCCTCAGTTCTACCCTATTGGCTCCACTTTTCGAGACAGCGGTACTTGAAACTTTGCTTAAATTTTCATAATTTTATAAAAAACTCCCTCAGTTTTTACTAATATTTTGCACATAACGGTTTTTTAATATTACCTTAATTATTCCATAAAATCATCGAAATCGGTTCACTAGAACATCTAGCTCCCATACAACTGATTGACCAGAGACGTTTTTTTTTGCGTTATAACTCCTCCAATGAAACAGGTAAAAATTTAATATAGATTTAACTTAATATATAGCACACATACAATTTATTATTCAGATATGAAGTTAGAGTTGTAGCGCAAAAACACATATCTGAGTAATCAGTTGTACTGGAGCTATATGTTAATGTGAACCTATTTCGATAATTTTATGGAATAATTAAGATAATATTAAAAAATCTTTATGTGCAAAATTTTAGTAAAATAACTTCAAAACTGAGGGAGTTATTTATAAAATAGTTAAAATTTAATCAAATTTTCAAATACCGTTATCTCGAAAACCGGAGCAAATCTGGAAAAACGGGGCATGCCATTGAATTTAGAATGTCCCAATTAAGTGAGTTCAACTTCAAAATCTTTGCTCAAAGCTTACAACTTGAACAACGTAATTTGAACCCAGCTTATTCTTTTGTTTTCTATTTCATGTTTATTTCTCGTCTAACTTTTGAAGCACTTGATGAAAATGAATTACACTTATATTAATAGATTTATTAAGAGATAACGAATAAAATGATATATAAAACATAGGTGTGCTTACAAATTTAAAAATGAATTTTTTGAAAGTGTAGCTATTTTTTAGATTTGCCCATATAATACGCGATGGCATTTTTTGTGCAGCATAAAAGATCTGCACCGTTCGTTCGATTTTCAAAAATGGTGTGGCAAATTAAAGCGCTTGGCCTGCAGATGCGCAGACTGGTTTTATTTCTTCGAAAGGAGTTGCCACCTGTTAAATACTTAAACTGAGGTTATTTAATAATCAATGCCCTCAGATCCATATCATTCGTTAGATTTTCAAAAGTGAGGTGTCATATTAAAGAGCTAAGAGTGTGGATGTTCAGTAAGGTTTTACTTTTTCGAAAAGAGTTGCCACCTGTTAAAAATTAAGCTCAAATTATTTAAAAAGATAAATCAATTGTTACAATATGTGTATCAACCCAAATAGTTTTGAAAAGGCTTTATATCTTAACTACGTGTAGGTGGGTTGCCACGTGTTTAAATAATTTAATTCAATTTTAATTAAAGGAATGTGGTAAGTGAACAAGATGTCACGATATGGCTGTCAGATAAAAGAGGTTTAATAAGGTAGTAGTTTGGAAATATTTTGAAGTGGGTTGCCGCCTATTTGAGAAGTCGAATAAAATTATGTTATAAAAAAGTTATATTAAATATTAAAGATGGATGTCAAATGAAAGAGATTTAAGAAATATTTAGTTTGACAATTTATAATATTTTTGATGTGTTTGAGGGTGGTTAAGGGTTTAAGAGGTTAAATTAAAAAAATTTAATAAATGAAATGAATTACTAAGCGATGGATATCTATGGAAATGCGTTTAAAATCCTTTATTTCAGTCTGAAATTTTCAGAACTATATTTAAGAGTGTTGCCACGTGTTTAAAAATAAATCTTTACTTAATTCATCAGTTACTTTAAGTATTTATAACAACGTCAGACAAAAAATGTTTAAGGACATTTTAATTCGAAAATATCTTTTAAGAGGGTTGCCACCTGTTCTGACCTTTACTTGGATTTATTCCTGACCTTTACTTAGGAGGGTTGCCGTTTGTTCGAACAATCAAATTCGAATTAGGTCATCAGTTTATTGAAATACATGTGTATCACAATGTCAGACGAAAATGATTTAAGAAAATTTTAGTTTAAGAATACTTTTGAAAAAGAATTTCAAAAATGAGAGGTCAAATCAGCCTGTAGATGTATAATGAAGTTTTATTTTTTTAATTAAGAATTTTTACATTGGTATATGGTGATTGGAAATTCGATAAAAATAAAAAAAGTCACTATGCGATACTGCTCTTCACTCAGAAACGGCTGCACGGTGTTGATAAAATATGGCACTCGGATCTCTTATAACTCTGACTAATATGTAGAATATTTTTTAAGTTTTTGAAATTCAATTTTGGGCGTTTTAACGCCATGCGGGTTCACTAGTTTAAAATTAATTTGTAAGACATGAACATTTTTGTCAACCTTCGATCGGTTTACAAACCACGCCACACACGTTGAAATCTCAACCGATCGTTTAAATTTGTTGTCCGTTTTTAGCCTGCTTTAGAGATAGATTTCGAGACCCACGGGACCCGCGGTACAATTATGAAAAACGTCGGGATGTTCGGGCTCGAGACTTAAAAATCAAATTTCGGGATGGGAGGGATCGGGATTAAGTATTTAGTCCCGTGCCCATCTCTAGTTGACACACGAAGGCGAGGGACTTACAGTTTTACGTCGACTCCATACGGCGAATGTATTTTAATTATAAGCGGTTTTTCAGGGCAGAAATACCCTCGGGGGTTCGCCATCGCCTACCGAGGGACGACCGCTATTAGAAAAAAACTTGTATTTTTTAACCGACTTCAGTTCGTCGGAATATTTTTTTTATTTTTATTTTTTTTATTTTCTTTTTTTGTGTATGTTACCGCATAACTTTGGACCACGTCAACCGATTTCGATAATTCTTTTTGCATCGGGAAGGTAGAATTTCAGAGGTGGTCCCATAATAACCTAGATAAGATCCGATCATTGGATCATGAAATATATATATATATATATATATATATATATATATATATATATATATATTTTTTTTTATATATGAGAATTGAAGTCGGCTTTTCTTATGCTTAAAAATTAATTTTTATTTTTTATTTTTTGATGTTGGGATGAACCGGACTTGAATCCAGGCCCTGCGGAGCGGTAGCGCACGGTTATTTTCCATACATTTAGCTAGAATTACATCTACAGGTTTGTAGGGTGGGTGTAGCGAAGCGCACCGGAGCATTTAAAAAAACACAACAGTATGAAGTTTGCGGCCGCTGTGGCGTAGTGGTAAGCAGTGCGCGCTTCCTCTTCGCAGGGCCTGGGTTCAAGCCCTGGTGAAAGCAACATCAGAAAAAAATTTAGAAAAAAGGTTTTTTCTTAACAGTGGTCGCCCCTCGGCAGGCAATTGCAAACCTACGAGTGTATTTCTGACATGAAAAACAGCTTCTCGAAAAAATACAATCGCCGTTCGGAGTCGGCGTAAAACGGTAGGTCCCTCCCCTTTGTGTGACAACATCGACATCAAGGCTAACGCCACAACTCGGAGGAGAAGCTCGGCCAAACACTAACATATGTGTAAGCGCCAATCTTTGTGAAATACACATTTTAATTGAAATCTGTAGAAATTTAAATTGCACTTACATACATACATATGTACATAAGTATGTGCGAACAAATTATGTGAACTATGACAGCGTAACTAACTCTTTACTCAGAGGAGTAATCAGTAACTCAGTATGTAACTAAAAACATATTTCTTACTGAAACTATGTATTACTTAATCCTTGTGAAAACTTTTGAGTTTGAGCACTTATGGAAAAAATTGGCGCAGTAAATATTATATTCTAATCCACTTGGACCAAGAAATCGAGAACGATACTTAGTTAAACTACAACCACAACCCTTCTTATACTCAAACCGCATCTAAGTATCACTCAACAGCTTACCATTTAAAGAACAAAAAACAATCTTGTTTAACACACATCAAGCTTTCATATTCTGAATGCGAAACACTTGAACTTTTCCACCAAGTGTCTGCATGTAAATATTTAACAGTTGGAAAAATTGTTGGTAAGAGTGCATGTTCGCTGTGTTCTTTTTTGCAAGCTTTTATTCTTACATTGCTTGCATATTTCATCAAAGATTCATCATTGTCTCGCTAAACATACACACATACACATATACAAACATACATACATATGTATGTACCCTGCAGTACGGGGGAGTGACTACAGGACTGCTGAATCAGTAGCTACCTGATAAACACCGCCAATTACCGACCGACTACTTGCAGTGTATTTCATCGATTACTTTTACAAGGCAATGTCCTAGGCGGTAGTCACCATCGGCTCTCTCTGCACTACCGGGAGTTACTAAAGTAGTCACTTGCGTGATTTATGTGCGCCCTCTGTCGAAGTTTTTCGCTATTCTACTTACGACTGATTCGACTCTGCACTACCACGGGTTAATAGAGTAGCTACTTACCTTGGAGTCGGTGCAGTAGCGGTCCAAAAGTGGCGATTGACTCCAGCAGTACTGGAGGGTACTTGCATGTTTATATATTCATGGGTGACTTTTCCTGCATAGCCATGAAATATTCAAACTGCGTATAAATTATGAATAGAAAACAGCTTACAAGTTTTGATTCGTTTTGCGCTTTTTGCTGTAGTTTTTCAATGTATTTTTGTTGTCTTTGCTGGTGCTGCTCTTGTTACCCCTTTTTCTGTCGGACTGAATGCCACATGCTGTGTGCCTTTTTGTGCACCCACTGAGAATTCCCGCCTCGCTAAGATGCAACGAGATGGCAGAATCTTGTGGCAAGTTCAAGCAAATCGCTTTTGGTTACAACTTTAGTCTAGTTTATTTACATATCCACATGTAACCCTCTTTCATGTACATACATATGGACATATTTGTAAACCTATTTATGTATCAAATAGCGTAATTATCTGTGCAAACGTAGGTATGTGTGTTAAACCTAATACAATGAGAGGAGGATTGCTCATTGAGAATTATCGTTAAACGTTTTGGGTAATAAACTAAATAAAATAAATGAAATTTATTGATTATTATTTATTATGAAATTATCAGACTTAAAAATAAAATGGCCTGCTATACCCATATTGAGGGAATTGAAGAAAAAAATGTAATCCGCCAAATTGTGGTGGGGCTCTCTGTTTTCTGCTAATCTTTTCAATTGATACCCATATTCGGAGCGTTGTAAAAAATGTAATCCGCCATTTTCTGGCGGCGGCCATCTTCGATTTAAAATGATACTGAACCATGCAGTGAAACCCCAAACTAGTCATGAAGAATACTAGTTTACAACTAAAATTTCCTGACTGAAACCGAACTAGTTCTAAAATGAGAGACTTGTACCAAGTAAAAAACGATTTATTCATGCCCTGTTTTATATGACTTCGACAGTTTAATACAATTAAGAACACAAAATATGATTACTTTTATTTGGGTATATTGTAAAAGAGAGTACGTATTCAGTTATACCAGACATGTTAAATAATGATTTATATTCACAATGATAGTTAATTAAAGCATATATTTGGATAACCGTTTAATGATTAAATACCAATATTAGTACCATTTTAATGATTAATAATAATTAAAAATTGTTGCTTAATTCATTAATTTTGATTACACGATTATTTTGTTATGTTTCTTCATTTTCAATTATTTTTGACTTTTTTAATTACTCGATTAATATATTTATTTGATTAATTTCAATTATCAATCAACGAGCCAAACTATAGACCTAAATTAAGAATATTTAATAGCTGCATGCATTATTCATTTATTTTATTCTTATCCAAATCTCAAATTTTAAACATTATTTATTACTTTTATAAAATTTTAAAAACAATAGACTGAATTATGCAAAGTTAGGTTAGGTTAGGTTAGGTTAACTTGGCTGCCCTAATCCTACAGGAAAAGAGGCACACTTAGCCCACCATAGGCCCGTTGTGGTGCTATGCAAAGTTAATGAATTTAATTTATTATAATGAAAACTTTTATTTTTATTTTAGTTCACTCAAAAATGAACTGAAGTATTCATTTTATTTTTACATAAAATGTTTTCTTTCGCATATTCAATATAATTAAAAGAGATAAAAATATAGTATTTATGGTACCTGATAGCTTTTACTTTTAATAACAATTAAAGAAAAATGCATTTAAATTTATGTTCGAAAGTTTAAAGTATTTACGTATTTATTTTTGCTTTTAATTAATACTCAACAAATTTAACACTAGTTTTTGGCAAATCTAAGGCTGCTAAATAAAAATGTGTAATATATTAAAGTGTACTTATATTGACTATAGTCAAAAGTTTTGTATTGTATATTCATGAATTCATTTTATTTTTTTACTCCCAAAGTATTGGTTTTAGTCCATAATTGGACTAGTATTTTGAACAAGTATGAGACTGGTATATTTTTGACAGAAATCTGACAATTGCCATCTCGTAGGACATCCCCATGTTAAAAACACCAGTTGATTGCACGGAAAAAAGATAGTTGGTTGACTAGTTGGGCATGCGGTTCATACTAGTTTTGAGGTAGTTTACAACTAGTAATTTGATTACAGGGAATATACGCGACTCTATTGTCATCAGAACTTTAGGTGCGTAGAAAATTTCAGATGACTAGGTCAACAGGAAGGGGGTGAAATTTTAATTACTAGAGGATTACCTAAAATAAATAAAAATATAAGCTAAATAAAACCCGAATAAAGAAACGAGCACGCCGCGAGTAATGCGAGGCTGCTCACAACTGTAACTAAATTTCGCGTATTTTATAAAAAGCGTAAATTTTCTTGTGTTGTTCGTTGAGCGGTTGTTTTGTACATTTAAGTCAAAAAATTAATCAGCCCTGGTGTTATATTTTGTGTTTGTGTATTTGGATCTGTGTAACAAATGCTCACCTATAAAAATACTGGATAATCCTTACTAAAATATAGCATTGACATATTAAGTTAAACTTTTGGCAGATAAAATTAATCTTTTGGCAAATAAGTTTAATCTTTTGGCAAATAAATTTAATATTTGGACAAACAAAATTAATCTGTTGGCAAATAAATTCAATCTTTTAGCAAATAAGTTTAACCTTTTGGTAAATAAAATTAATCTTTTGGCAAATATATTTAATCTTTTGGCAAATAAAATTAAACTCTACTATAGTACTAAACAGTGTTTGAAAAAGTAAAAAATATACTAAAAAACTGCTGTTGCTGTGCTAGTAAAGCATTTTTTTACTTTAGATTTAGCTTTACTGGGCCAATATCAAGAGTTAACCTCCAGGATAGCTGAAAAATGTTTTTTGGTTTTTCTGTTCTGTTGATTTGACTGCTCACTTTCAAACAGTTCTGTCACAGCATGGTCTCAAATATTCGTCAAAATAGCTGGCGCATTTTATTTCAACCAAACCACGCATTATGGCCAAACGGGATAAAAAACATCTAAAATGCTACAAATCTTGAACTCCCTTAATATATTTCCAAACGCAGGTACAAAAAAAAATTTATTTATGTGCATACTATGTACATTAAGGTCCTCATCGAAAATGTTTTTTTTTTTTGGAAATTTCAAGACCCTGCCCCAAATTTTATTCGTTTTTATGAGAAATATTATAGCCTATTTTTATAGATATTTTAAAGGTCATTTAGAGGTCGTGACCTGTCGATTTAGGTTACAAAATACGGTTTTGTAGATTTATCAGTTTTTGAATGACTATTTTTGACTCGATTTCAAAGATCGAATGTTATCTGAGAAGAGGATATATAGGCCTTTAAAATTGTATTTAATTATCTATTTTCGGACTTGGCTTGTTGGGATTTTTTATGGGGTAAAATAAAAAAAAACCCATATTTCTCTTAATTTTTAAAATTTTGACCATTAATAATTTCCACAATTTCAAAATACGTAGTACTGTCTAAAATTAAATCTATTTTCCAATAAACTGATACCTCATTAATTGCAATCGCATTAAAATTGTCGAATTTAGGAGACTTCTTAAGTACGGCCTTGAATTTATATTGTTTATGTACCGGACTTTCAGATTTTTTGAGCAGTGGTGCTAAGGAATTCGTCAAGAATTTTTAGGAAAATGAGGGTGGCACCGTCACTTATATTATATATGCGTATCACAAAAACTACTTGATCGATCCCAACCAAATGTGGTATAAACATTGCGCTTAAGCTTCTTAAGCGCCACATTGAAACTTATTGAAATCGAACAAAAACCACGGGTTTCACCAACGTAACGGTAATTTCAAAACACACAAAGCTAGCTATATTTTAGGGGGATTAGGTTTTGTCGGATTTAAAAAATATTCAGGACGGTACTTAAGGAGGCTAAGCACAATGTGTAGACTACATTTGGTTGAGATCTATCAAGTAGTTTTTGTGATACGCATATATCACATAAGTGAGCGGTGCACCCTCATTTTCCTAAAAATTCTTGGAAAACCACTTCTTTGCTAAAGAACGATTGTATAAGTATATCCACTTTGAATAAATATTGATGAATTCCTTAGCGCCACTGCTTAAAAAATCTGAAAGTCCGGTACATAAACAATATAAATTCAAGGCCGTATTTAAGAAGTCTCCTAAATTTGACAATTTCAATGCGATTGCAAGTAATGAGGTATCAGTTTATTTGAAAATAGATTTAATTTTAGACAGTACTACATATTTTGAAGTTGTGGAAATTATTAATGGTCAAAATTTAAAAAATTAAGAGAAATATGGGTTTTTTTTTTATTTTACCCCATAAAAAATCCCAACAAGCCAAGTCCGAAAATAGATAATCAAATACCATTTTAAAGGCCTATATATCCTCTTCTTAGATGACATTCGATCTTTCAAATCGAGTCAAAAATAGTCCTTCAAAAACTCATAAATCTACAAAACCATATTTTTTAACCTAAATCGACAGATCGCGACCTCTAAATGACCTTTAAAATATCTATAAAAATAGGCTATAATATTTCTCATAAAAACGAATAAAATAAGGGGGTAGGGTCTTGAAATTTCCAAAAAAAAAACCATTTTCGATGTGGACCTTAATGTACATAGTATGCACTAGGGATGTTGCGAATGTGGAATTGTAGACATCCGCGGATGCGAATGCGTATGCGAATATCTAACAGCTAACATCCGCGGATGCGATTGCGAATGCGGATGTCAAGTATTTTTAAAAAACAATTAGAATCTAGCATAAATGCGATGCCAAACCAGATGTGTCAGGTTTTTCTAAAGCTTTTAAAAAGAATTCTTCATTCTCATTACTTTGGCTGTTTCGAATTTGAGGACTCTGTAACTTCATCAACGTTTTTCGATTTAATTTCTGTAATTAATTTTTAATACTTTTTTCTACGACTGGTTTGAAAAATTTGTGCTTATAGCGAGCT
>NW_016157494.1:63622-86948 GCF_001687245.7 Rhagoletis zephyria
TGGTTTATTACGGAATATTTGAATCGAAGCTGCAATACGGTATCAGCTGTTGGGGTGGTGCTTCGGCTAGTAAATTGTCCTCCATCATTACAATTCAAAAGTGCATAATTATACGTATCTGTAACGCAAATCGTAAAACTCACTCTATGCAATTTTTAGAATGCTCAATATATTGCCGGTGCGACATTTATACTGTTTTAAAGTTTTAAAACTTTTTTTCATCAAATCTGGATACTTGAAAAGTTTCCGTCAGAAATTTATAACCTGCGCAGGAACTTGCTTCCAATTGTTCATGTTCCGCCTGCTCGTACGTCTCACTTTAGATGTTTTTATACGTACGCCTCTTGTAAATTGTTCAACTCACTTCCTGCTTCTGTACAGGTCATAAGAAATCTCAGTTTATTTCAAAAGAATGTTAAAGTTCACCTGTTCAACTTAAACCAGTGTTAAATTGAAGCCTTGCTGAGGTCTATATTGTAATCTGAACATATCATAAAATAATGTATGTAATGTAAATATAATTTTTTTTTTTCTCTCTTTGGAGTCTCTTGGATTTGTATCGACTCTTTGTATTGATTCTTTCTAACGTTATTACATATTTGTTTACTTTTATTTTTCAATGTTCACCCCACAAAATGTATACTATTCATTGAAATTGGCATTTAAAACTATTTTACTTTGTAATATAAATAATGCCATTAACTTTTCTAATGCAGCATTGATGTACTTATTGAACGCAACATGAATTTAGAATACTGTGTTAATCTGTATGCATTAAGAAAATGAAATAAATGAAATGTTCTCTTTGACGTACCTCAAAGGTCAAATAGAAGTTGGAACTTGTATGGCTGCCCATTAGCGTGGGCCGAAAATCCGATGTTTTAGAATTTTGATTCGTAATAGCAAAAATATGGTTCATTATGCTTTAAAAAATATCTGTGTGAAATGTGAAAATTTTTGGTCAATATCCTAGGCTCGCCCACGTCCATCAAACTTCAAGTACTAAACAAGTTTTTTCTTAGCTAACTTCGATTCTCTACAAAAAAGGTCCATATACCAAATTATGTAGGACTAATACTTTAGAAGATTATTGCAATTTTAGTAAAAAATGTATTAAATAATTTATTTATTAATTTTTATTTTTTCAGCATATTGAACTTTGATGGACTTGGGCGAGCCTAGTATATTGACCGAAAAATTCCAAATTTCACACAGATTTTTTTGTAAAGCATATAGAACCATAATTTTGCTATTACCAATCAAAATTCTAAAAAAGCGGATTTTCGGCCCACGCTACTGCCCATTGATAGTTCGGTTATATAGCTTAAGAAATAATATGTTTAAAGACATTTTTACCAAAGTTGATAAATACGACATTTGACCAGTTTTGTTACACAAATACTCCCACGAACACAGGCAAAAATATTGGCTACAATTTGTCATTTTGTTTGCCATATATACGTTTTATCAGTGCACTTGCACAACATTCGCATTCGCAAAAGCTCCGCATTGATTATTGCGAATGTAAAAGCGAATGCGAATGTTGAAATTAATGCGGAAGCTCCGCGGTTGCGAATGCGAATGCGAATATTCGCAACAACCCTGGTATGCACATAAATAAATTTTGTTTGTACCTGCGTTTGGAAACATATTAAGGGAGTTCAAGATTTATAGCATTTTAGATGTTTTTTATCCCATTTGGCCATAATGCGTGGTTTGGTTGAAATAAAATGCGCCAGGTATTTTGACGAATATTTGAGACTATGCTGTGACAGAACTGTTTGAAAGTTAGCAGTCAAATCAACAGAACAGAAAAACCAAAAAACACTTTTCAGCTATCCTAGCGGTTAACTCTTGATATTGGCGCAGTAAAGCTAAGCGTCAAAAGTTAAAAACAAAAATACTTTCCTAGCACAGCAACAGCAGTTGTTTACTGTATTTTTTACTTTTTCAAACACTGTTTAGTACTATAGTAGAGTTTAATTTTATTTGCCAAAAGATTAAATTTATTTGCCAAAAGATTAATTATATTTGCCAAAAGGTTAAATTTATTTGCCAAAAGATTAAATTTATTTGCCAAAAGTTTAATTTTATTTGTCAAAAGATTAAATTTATTTTCCAAAAGATTAAATTTATTTGCCAAAAGATTAATTTTATTTGCCAAAAGTTTAACTTAATGTGTCAATGCTATAAATGCGAATGGTTTGTTTGTTACGCTTCCACGCTTTAACTACTCAACCGATCATAATGAAATTTCGCGCACTGGTGTTATTTAGCCCAACTTAAATTATAGGATAGCTTTTATCTCAATTATCCAGATGCGCGTGGCATGGCATCTCCCATACCAACGGAATTTTTCATACTGCATACCTCGGGAAGTATTTGTGGTAGAGTAATGGAACTTGGTATGGAGATATATGCAATCAATATTATACTCACGGTAAAAATATGGGTTCTTAGAAAAGGCCCCGTGACATCTCCCATACAGACTGCATTTTTTATACTACCACCTGTTAAAAGATTAACTTCAATTCAAATTATTTTATCGGTTAGATGAATTCTTACAAAATGGATGTCAATCTAGTCGTTGTATCCCAGAAATTGTGAATCCTAAAAACAAAAGTGTCATAAGGTTTTCAGAGACAATTGCATGATGTACACTTTTGTCAAACCTATTTTTATGATAAATCTTACCGTTTAGCTGAAAATGGTAAACATCAATTTATGCGACCTTTGACCTTGAATAATTTTTTTTTTAAAGTTCTGGGAGCGATGAAGGCTTTTCACATTTCATTTATAATGACGTTCGTAACATTCGTACCAGTTTTCAGCTTTATGCAAGTTGCTGTAACTTTGAAAATCTAACTTGATATTTTAAAGATATGGTTTAAATGGAGTAGCACTTAAAATATATTAGTTATAGGTGTTATAATGTACTTCAATGAGATTAACAAGTGATAATTTATGTGGAAAAAATTGTGCTACTCAGGGTATTCATATAAACGCGTAAATGCATCGTAACTGTGGAAACCTCGCAAATTTAAAGATTTTACTAGGTTTACATGGATATAAGGCCTTTTAGATGAATTGCCCTACTGTGTTGGAAAAAAAAAATTTGATTAAAAAACCCTCATCTCAAAAGATTACCCCATATATCGACGGCTGATTGGAAGATCTAACTATCTCAGCAGCCGGTTCGAAAACACCCTATTTTAGAAAATGGCTCAAAAACGCCCCTTTTAGAATTTGGGTAAAAAATGCCCTATTTCAGAATTGGGTTCAAAAACGCTCTATCTCAACTGAAAATATATTGAAAATACGTTGAGGTAGAGTGTCTGAAATTGGGCATTCTTGAATAAAATTATATAAAAAAAAGATATAGCGTTATTAAAAATTTTTCTGAGATAGGGCGTTTCCGAATTGGTTGCCGAGATAAGCCGATCTTCCACTCACTCGTCTAAATTGAGACGATTTGTAAAAGTGGCGAATGGACAAGGAAAGATTCGACCACATCCATCTAAGAAGGAACACGGTTGGTATATCAGTGACTTCATTTGAACGATATTCAAGAGATCTTATGACTCATTTAGCCAAAGTACGGGAAAACTTTTCATCCTGTGAAACAGCGCGGATTCTTGACCCTCCTATGACAGAAAATGCTAATCTGTGCTCCTCAGTTTCCTTATTTAGGATTTTTATTGGCTAACATGAAATAAGACTAGAGGTTGACACATGTCGTAATTGCCCTTAGCAGAGGTCTCACACTATTCATGGCCTACGTGTAAGGAGGGCTCGGCTCTATAATTGTTTCAACCTAAACTAAGCACCAACTAAAGGTTCTTGTCAGGCGCCATGAAGCAAGCGGGTATTGGCCAATTTCATTTAATAATGTCCTATTTAGAGGAAATTCAATTGTTTTGCGAGAAAAAGATGCTCATATTTACTTAAATTGTTTAAGCTTATTTTATCGTATTAGCCAGCAGTGTTGAAAATATTTTGTACCTTATTTTGGAGGCCATTCATTTATATTTAAGCTTTGGTTAGCCGATTCCATCTCTGACATAAAATAAATCTATAAATAATTTAGTTGTCATAGCATCGGTGCCTAAAGCGCGGCTCATAGAAGCAAACGTTGATAATTTACGCTAACGTTTATGATGACCCCAGATTTTATACAAACAAATATGCAAATCTGAAAGCAAAGCATTTAATGTAAATATCCACATCCATGTGCAAAAGGAAGAAGATGTATCCATGTGTACATATATAAATGAACTTTCGTTTGCCCCTCAATCTGAGGTAAATCGCCTTTTAACAACAGTCATATTTGACGTTAAAGGCAGGAAGCAACGCAGCAACGGAGAGAAGGAAAAAACAAGTGCGAGAATAATCTAAAAAGGAAGCGAATTCAAGTGCCGTCACAAAAGCGATGCCTTCCCCCAATTTAGTGGTCATAGCCGTAGGACTGACCTACCTTCCCAAATTCCTACTTGCATCGACATTGGAAATACATACATACATACTTACATGTACACATACTCAGCAGTAAAATTTAGAGACAGTCTGACAAAGCGCTAGTTACGAACTACATATATCAGAACTATCTCTTAACTAGTGCAAGACGGATGCAGAGCGGGCCAGTTGAAACTTGCGGTGCAAATGTGCAAATGCTTCCCTGCAGTACGGGGAAGCGACTACAGGACTGATGAATCGGTAGCTACCTGCTAAACTCCGTCGATTACTTTTACAATGCAATGCCCTAGGCGGTAGTCACCATCGGCTCTCTCTGCAAATACCGGGAGTTACTAAAGTAGTCCCTTCGTGATTTATGGGCGCCCTCTGTCGTAGTTTTTCGCTATTATGCTTCCGACTTGTTCGACTCTGCATGTGCACTACCACGGGTTAATAGAGTAGCTACTTACTTAGGTGTCGGTGCAGTAGCGGTTCAAAAGTAGCGATTGACTCCAGTAGTACTGGAGGGTCACTACTCGTACAATACGAAAGTTTCTCAGCGAGACGACCTCCGACTCAAGCATCGTTGGTCGCGAGCAGTGTTGCCAGTTTAGTCTCTTTGAGGCTAGATTTAAATTTTTTATTTGTCTTTTAGCTGCGAAATTTAGGATTTAGATTCGTGGCTTTTTTCTAGCCTTTTCTTATTTCCAAACTAGCATTTTTTTAGCCCTTCTGCAGTGTTTGGAATTTTTACCCCTTCCTTTAATGTTTTGGGTCATTTTGAACCAATAATAGAAATTAGTCAATTTTAAGAAAGAAAAAGATTGAATTCAGTTAATACTTTGTTTATCACATGCAGAAACTCTATCGACAAGTGATGTATGCTTACCGGTTCAAAGTTGCCCTTAAATACTAAATAATAATTTGAGTCAAAATTACCCAGAAATACTGTGGGTGTATGGAAATATATGTTGTCTTCTAGAAAACAAAATAAAATAAAAAACTCTTAGTTTTTGCAAAACCATAGCTGATTGTGCTTTTAACGAAAATACGACGCCGCAGCTTATTTAATATTACATAACTCTGTAATTAATGAAGTTATTCATGAAAATTGGTTCATTTTGACGAAATGTTAAGCGAATACCACCCGGTGGCATCGCTCCGTCCGAGGAAATTTACTCAGCGAACTCGTTCTGTGTATTCTTTAACAGTTTTTTAAGGGGTCCTCAAGTGCTCCTATAAAACCAGGAAAAGCATGTTATTTCTTAGAACTCCGCACCCGACGGGAATGACGTCAGGCACTACATCGTGAGGGAGAAAGGTAGTCAGTCACCGCTGCTATGCCGTAGCCATTCGGGCGCCCTGAGCCCCTTCATCGCCTCAGCTATTGCGTCCCATGCTGCATACCATTTTCGCTTCTTTGTATCATATCCTCCACGAGTGACTCAGGTGCGAAACTCTCGCCAGATATGTTGCGTAATTTGCATCTCGTACTGTTAAATGGCATAAACTCAAATAGAAATCGACTTTGCCGTTTAGTCTGCTTTCATTTGCTCTTCACTATGCATGCTCCAATTGAAACATTCACGATTGTTATCGTACTGTAATGTATGAAGATATTTTGTGGTAGAAATTTATCACTACTTTATCTTTAAGGACTCTGGGCTTTCAGACTCTAAAAAAGAGTTCCCTTTATTATTAAAATAGATCTATTACACGGTATGTTATTCAAAAATGTTTGCACAAGGCTTTCATGAAATTTCATGATCGTAAGTACTTTGGTTGTCGAGATATTTACATATTTGTTGCTCGGTGGTATATTTGTACCACCTATTTGTACATAAGAGTTAATGAAATGTTGAAATGGCTGGCGTTTTTTAACCTTTTTTTTGGGCCGATCTAGCTTTTTTATATGGCAACACTGGTCGCGTGTTCAAATCGCGGTGGAGGCAGTTGTGAGTTTTCAAATTTAATGAATTAAAATTGTTGCGTGCAGCTTACAGTATTTTTTTTTTTTAATAAAATATGTAGCAGAAATGGAATCTGTAAGAGAAAAGAAAAAACGAAAAAATATCCAAAAATCGAATTTTAAAAACGTTTTCTAATAAAAAAAATGTAATGCACTGGGCGACAATTACCACCGCCAATGACATCGCCGTGTAAAACTGCACAGTTGAAAGCATTGTTTGGGTATTGAGCTAGAACTAGTACTGTCGGCAAAAGGTCTTGTTCTACGCTAGTTCTGAGCTAGTCAGATTTTCGGCAGGGTACCTACAATAATTCCTCTGTATAGCACATATGCTTGGTAGGCAGCGTTGTGGTCATTTACGTGTCACGCGTCACAGCGCACCAAATAAACACATTGAGTGAAGTGAGTAACAGTTTACCCACTTTGTCATCATACGGATGCATGAGCATACAAGTGGGTGGTGGGAAGCGGAAGTGTTGGCTGCTGGTTTGCTGTTATATTGCACTTTTTATTGCTGCCTTGTTTTCTACATGTTTTTTTTCTCTGTACTCACTTCAAGTTGTTCGCTTCACTTTTATTGTTATATTTTTAAGATTGATTGCGGCAAAATTGGTAGAAAAATGTCTCGAATTAAGAGCAAAGACAAGTATTAAGGCAGTGATTGAGCACAGTTCTTTATTATGGCATGGACCATTTGACCAATGCAATATAACTTCTTCAGGCACCATACGAAAGCATACCCGAAAAATAAGTACGCGAGATTTTCGTAAGGTATGTCCTGAAAGGCTTTGCTATTCTTTTCAAGATGTCCTGAAACATACATATATGCAAAGTTTACTTTTGTTTAAGAACATGCATTGATACCATATTTCTAATGTAGTAAATCTAGCTTTTGTTTTTCTAGGCTATTGAATGTTAATAACTTTAAAGATGGATTCATTAGTTACACTGTGCGACACAAAAAAACTACTTGGGCAGTTATGTATATTTTCTGGTAGGTATTTTCGAGTAAAACAAGAATCGAAAAATGAAATTTGCCAAAAACCCCGGAAATATGGATTTACCGTTAAAAAATCAGTTTCAATTTTGGTGAGGTTTTACGCAATGTTTTATAAAAAAAACATAGTAGTCCTAAATTGATTGTAAAATTAATTTTAATAGCGAAAAAACGAGTGTTTAATTTCAAAAATCGTTCGAAAGTTTAATGAGTTATCAAACTTTTTATGAAAACAAATTTTTTTCAAAAATTTATATTTTTTTTTAATTTGACGTTTTATATGATCGCAAAGTATGGCCATTGCGAGAGCCGCATTAAATAGGCCGGAAAACGTTTTAAACATCCCATTGGTTAAAGCTGAAAATGTTTTCCTACCACCACTGCACTGAAAGCTTGGATATATGAAACTATAGCCCTATTTTCACAGTCTTGCAAAGCCATTGTAAAAAATTGGATGTAAATAGCAACGCCTTTTGTCATCATAAAGTGGTGTTCCCAAAATTAAGTGAAGCGAAAACAATACTTTTCCATCGGTTTTATCTCTTTTTATGAATTTTAGGTATTTTCAAATTCGTAAAATTATGAGCGAAGTGAGCTTTTTGAACAAGCTAAGCTCTGTAGCAAAACGTGCATTGGAAGTGTTTTGTAGCGCTATGCAATAATTTCTTTGCAAACCACAGAACCGACGACTATATCACGGTTGTTAACGAATTTTTCAATACTTACGGTATTAAAACCCTATATGTCCATAAAAATTCATTTCCTTCATTTATATTTGAATTTCTTCCCACATAATTTGGGGCAGTTCAATGATGAACGAGACGAACCCTTTCACCAAGAAATAGCAGCAATTAAAAAACGTTACGGAGGAAAATATAAAATAAAACATCTTCCATAGAACGTTCAGTTAGACATAACGAGATAAGCATATCGTCGCCTTAGAGTGTAAACCTGCTAACGACCAAAAAACATATTTTACTGTAGAGGCAAAAAACTAAATATATCTTTAACTCTTAGTCTAAGGGGCAAATCCTACATATAGTTTGTTAATCCCGCGACGTTCTATGGCCCTAATCCAGAACGAATGAAAAAAATTACGTTTTTATGGTTTTATTGGCGAATTTCTAACTTAGCAGGTTTTAGTTTTTGTATTTTCAAAAGTGAAGTGGATTTAGCTGGTTTTTTGTATGAATAAAATTGTTTATATATTATTTTTTAAGATTACAAGGTCAATTTAAATGTTAATTAAAATAGGATTCCATAGATAAAAACAATTATATATATATAAAAAAATACAACAGATTTATTCTTCCGTTTATTGCAACAAAAATAGGCAGTTTATAAAACATATATTAGTAACTATACGTGAAGTATTCCTCTCTCAAATTAATAGTACAAAGACCACATATAAGATAATTTAAGTAGGAACTCAATAATGCCAGAAAGTATGATACATATTATTCAATCATGTGGAAAATTGTTATAGTAGGCGTGGTAATCTTCAGGAAGTAATCGTTTGAAATACTGGAGATTTCATACTTTCTCGTATAAATTCGGAAGGTGAGAAAACGGCAAGGAAACAGCTACTTGGGATTTTCTTTACGGTATTACTTCCCATTCTTTGGAGAATCTTAGTTTGAAATGTTTGTCGCCACTTGGTGTATACCGTAGGGCTCGTATATCAATTACTTTAGCAGCATCTTTGCCGCACCCGGAACGAATGCTATTGAAGAATTGAACTGTGTTAAAGCTTTTAAAGAACGTGTAACTAAGATAAGTTAGGTCATATGGTTTTGGATATTCTGATCTGTAGATCTAGCTGATCTACATACTTCAATGTATTCTGCAGGAACATGGATATCTATTTTCGTAAGTGCTCGTTCGATAGTGGAATGGATAGAATCAGCTTCCGTTTGGGTATGGCCTACTTCAAGAAACTTTTGCTCAATAATGATATTGTTATTTATAGCTGTGGATAACAAAGCATTAGCCATAATACTCTTTCGGTTTTGATATGTGCATTCGTCGCTATAAACAATTACTGTAATTGGCTCCCCGGAACTATTATTTGGTACTAAATTTTTTTCTATCAAATCTACCCCCACGCTGGAAAACTCTTCTGCATTTAATCTTCCTTCTGTTTCGTTCCACAAGTAACAATAATTTCCTTGAGATATAAAAAATTAAAGCTTATTCGCTGGCTATTACCTTGGCNGATCATGAGATATATATATATATTTTTTTTATATGAGAGTTGTAGTCGGTTTTTTTTGCTAAAAATTACTTGTCTTATAGAATAGTGCGTAAAAACCTCACCAAAATTGAAAAAATCGAAAAAAGGAAACAAAAAAGTGTGTTTGCTGGATAAATACATACAGATCTCTTAAGGTTTCTTTATTCCCATATAAATCGTTCGAAAAACCCAAGTTTCTTCTTCTTCAATAAACCGAAACTCGGTTCGTAATGAACTAAGTAACAGGCTTATAAGTGCGAAAAAGTACGAAAAACCAGTTTTTTAACGGTAAATCAAGATTTTTGGGGTGTTTGGTGAATTTCATATTTCGATTCTGGTTTTACTCGAAAAGACCTACCAGAAAANCTTTCGGTTTTGATATGTGCATTCGTCGCTATAAACAATTACTGTAATTGGCTCCCCGGAACTATTATTTGGTACTAAATTTTTTTCTATCAAATCTACCCCCACGCTGGAAAACTCTTCTGCATTTAATCTTCCTTCTGTTTCGTTCCACAAGTAACAATAATTTCCTTGAGATATAAAAAATTAAAGCTTATTCGCTGGCTATTACCTTGGCTTAAACGCATAAAGTAATACTCTAAGATAGAACAATAATCGAGCGACAGAAGCACAATATGTTGGATTTAGCAGTTGAATTTGAACTGATTGTACTCAGCAGCTTTACTCATCAAACAATTTTTGACAACTATATTTTTATATTGACGTTTTTTTTTGCTTGCCAACTGCGGAATCGCATACTCCTTCGAACTGCATCAAAAGGTCAATTTTACCAAAAAACGAAATTAGCAGGTTTACACTCTAAGCCGACGATATATGGTTATATGAAGGCGGAATCACGCCCATTTTCCAAAAATCCAATAATAATGCTTCTTCTTTTGAAGGGATTTTTGTTAGTATAAATTTTGAATAAATTAGCTTCCGTATTTTCTGATTTATCGAAGATTTCGTATTTCTCTATATTACCGTTATATGAGATATGGGCGTGGTTATTGTTATGTTTTACGAAGGTCAAACACTGTTTACCAAGATATATATATGTAATTATAAGTGTGCGTGGCTACGCGCATTTTCCAAAAATGTATAATCAACAATTTTATAATGAGCTCGATGCCGTTTTTTAAATGAAATTTTATTGTGGAAAAGCAACGATAATTTTAAACAAGTAATTTTTAGCAAAAAAAAAACCGACTTCAACTCCCATAAAAAAAAAATATATATATATATATCTCATGATCCACTGATCGGATCTCAACCAGATTAGTATGCGACCACCTCTGAAACACTACCTTTCCGATGCAAAAAGAATTATCGGTTAACGTGGTCCAAAGTTATGCGGTAACATACTTAAAAAAAAAAAAAAAAAAAAAATATTCCGACGAACTGATAACCTCCTCCCTTTTTGGAAGTCGGTTAAAAATGGTAGAAGTGATAGCTATTTCGGAAATCACCACATTTCCTCATCAGACTTCTTTCAGTAGGATTCAAACCGACGATCCGACTGACTCAGCCAGTTGCCTATGCACCGTGCTAAGTACGCCTTGTAAATTATCGTTTGCTTATTTCCACTATTTTCATTTTTAACCGACTTCCAAAAAAGAAGGAGGTTATCAGTTCGTCGGAATATTTTATTTTTTTTTTATATATGTTACCGCATAACTTTGGACCACGTCAACCGATTTCGATAATTCTTTTTGCATCGGAAAGGTAGTGTCTCAGAGGTGGTCCCATGGATCATGAGATATATATATATATTTTTTTTATATGAGAGTTGTAGTCGGTTTTTTTTGCTAAAAATTACTTGTCTTATAGAATAGTGCGTAAAAACCTCACCAAAATTGAAAAAATCGAAAAAAGGAAACAAAAAAGTGTGTTTGCTGGATAAATACATACAGATCTCTTAAGGTTTCTTTATTCCCATATAAATCGTTCGAAAAACCCAAGTTTCTTCTTCTTCAATAAACCGAAACTCGGTTCGTAATGAACTAAGTAACAGGCTTATAAGTGCGAAAAAGTACGAAAAACCAGTTTTTTAACGGTAAATCAAGATTTTTGGGGTGTTTGGTGAATTTCATATTTCGATTCTGGTTTTACTCGAAAAGACCTACCAGAAAATATACATAACATCCCAGGTATTTCAGTTTTTTTCTTTTTTTAGCATTGTGTTATTCAAAGTAAACTTTTCTTGTAGAAAAAATTGAAAATAACTTATCAGAATAATTTCGTTTCGTTTCAGAGCTGAATTAACGAAACAAAACTCAATCGTTAACGTTGAAACGAAATAAATCACCAATCATTAGCATCGAAACAAAATAAATCAATGAAAAGTGGTTGTTGTATGCCATTGCCAGCTCGCTATTAACACCTAGCACCTAAATGCATGCTACAACTTCAGCATTAACGATTAAATTTCTTTTTGTTAAAAACCAAAATAGAACTTTTTGATAATTATCTAAACGAAAAAAAAAAAAAATTAATCGTTTCAACAGAAACGATTACTTTTTTCTTGGTAAACGCTAAAATTAACGTCACAATGCATCCTTGCCACAAACAAATAGCTTCTTCATATCCATCTTCAGGAAAATAAATACAACAAAAAAACTCAAGGTGGACCATTCATTCTCGAGTTATGCGCCGTCTGACGTACGAAAGTTTGGCATACATATACACAGAAATATTTATTTTTAATAACAATCAGGGGTTATATTCTATGTAAATAAGCTTGTTTATATTAGATAATTTTTGTTTTAAAATACCACCACTAACTATTATCCTTTTGTAGAATTAAGCTACCATTTTAGGAAGTGTGATTGAATTCTTCCCCCTTTCTCCTGCTGCCAAAAACTATCCCTGAGGGTGGGAGTGTCAAATTTCAGAAAAAAACTACGTACAAAACCTTTAATAATTGAATCATGCATGCTCCGATAATGGCAGTGGCATTGAATTTAGAATTTGGGCTAATCTCAGCAGTACTGCTAGCTGCTACTGTATTATTGTGAGTCGCTTCATTGGACACCACACTTTCTAAAAAACAGCTCATTTCAAAAAACTGCCGCTTCCACTGCCACTGCGTTATTGTATTTTGGGCTTTCCACAAAAGTATAAACCTCACAATTACATATACACAAGAGTAAACTGGGCATGAATCACGTATGACGACAATCGCCTGGACGATATAGTCAACTCGATTAAAATTTTGCCGCCCTAACAGTAACAGTAACACGTAACAGCAACACAAATACCTGAATCAGTGTTTTGACGACATCTTTTGTCAGTATCGTTTGAACGACTATCGTTTCAAAGTTACGTGCTTCCTTTTTGCATAGTACTGCATTTCAAGAGTTACAAGATATAGAAAAACAAGTAATTTTTAGCAAAAAAAACCGACTTTAAAAAAAATATATATATATATATATATATATATTTCATGATCCAATGATCGGATCTAAACCAGATTAGTATGGGACCACCCATGAGACACTACCTTTCCGATGCAAAATTATACAAAATCGGTTGCAAGAATTATCGAAATCGGTTGACGTGGCCCTTTTTTGGAAGTCGGTTAATAAAAACAAAACAAGTGGAAGCTTAAAAGTATGGTTCCCATGAAAGCAACGTAAAAATAGCTTCTACCTGTATTAATGTGCCTTGCATGAAATTATTGATTACTGCAAAAATGTATTAAACAAAGTGTGATTGAATTTGACATTGCTCTAAGAAGAACCATCCGATAATGTAAAATTGAAAAAATTTTTTATGAATTTTTAATCGTTTGTTTATATTTTTTGGCATAATAGTACCTTAGAAGAGACCCTATGTCAGTTGTCAATCACACCTTGTTTAATACGCCTTGATTACAGCCAATATACAAGAATGACGTTAAATTCAAAACTACACGTAAGAAGAAAAGCATACTAAAACATTTTTAGTGTTTTCAATGTTCACCTAACAACAAACCACTTCCGATAACTGTTTATGTTTTAGCCCTTTGGTGGCTAGATTTAGCTACACGGTCAAAAGTTTGGGTTTAATTTTTAAACCGCGCTGGGACTACTGCCTTTTTTAATCTTTTATAGCCTACTTTTTAAACCAGTCAATAGTTTTAAGCAATTTTTAATATATTCTGGTTTAAATTTTAGTCCAAAAAGTTCGTGGTTTAAAAATCAAACCAAAACGTTTTAATTCTAGTTTCTAGGTTTTATATATAGAAAATTTTGTTTAAAATCTAAACCGAAATAGAAAATGTTTGCACATAGCGATGCTTGATTCAATTGCAAAGATGCTTGATTCAATTGGTTGATACCAAGGCTGTCCGGGTTCAGTCCCCATCGGACGGAGCATGAAATTCATTCCTTATTTTTTATTCTTGATTATTAAAATGTTAAAACCGAAATGTTTAAATCCTAAACCCAACATATGTGCTCTCTGTTTTTAATCTTGGATGGTTTGTATTTGAAACTGAATTTAGTTTGGTCATATATGTAGTCCAAAACGGTTAAAATTAAAACCGATAAATAAATTTAAAATTGCCCCTAGCCCTTTTTAGCCCTTTGGAGAATTTATTCATGAAAAAGTTGTATATGCCTAATTTGATCTCATTTTTTTCATTTATGTAAGAGATGAATTTTTAAACTAAGAAAGACTGATATATATACATATATGTATGTATTGTATGTTCCTTACGCTTTTATCCATACATACTGTAAAAGTGTTTGGGCTGTTAATTTATCTATTAACGATTTAACTATAGTTTAAAATAGATAAGTTTACGGCCCTTAATATGCTTAATTTGTTAAATGGCCCATCAAGTCGATTGACCGTGTATGTTCTTGTGGTGTGGATGTACCAGCTGCTGGTGCGACTTCAAAAACTATTTGAAAATTTTATGATTGTACCAGCATGCTGGTATCGTGAGTGGTGAAATTAGTTCAATTTTCAAAGTAAAAAGTATTTTGGCGGAAGTTTCTTGCACTATAAGAGTCAAAGCCGTGTTTGTGACCTCATTTGTAACGAAATAAATATTGTACCAGCATGCTGGTAAGTTGTATGATTCAAGCATGATGGTACAATCACTTGATGGAGCCAGCAAGCTGGTGTCGTATATTTCCCCTTTTATATAAAAGGTTTTTGGTTGGATAAAATATTAGCTTTCTTTCCAGAGTTCATTGTTTTTCCATACCATTACTTATTGCAAAATTAGCGTGTATACTTATATATGTATATGTAAGTAAACAAGTTTAACTACCATTTTTAGCCACAAAGACTTTTTTAGCCCTTTTTTAAAGGAATTTGGCTACCACTGAAAATGATCGCGGCAACACTGCTTACGATACCCCGGCATCAAACAATTTTTTTTTTAAATTGTTGACCAAGAACATAGAAAGATAAAAAGCCAGCGTAGTCTTGGTTACCAATACTGACGGCATTTGCCTCAAAATAAATGCTAGTGTTTACAGACTCATTTTTCAAGTGTTACATTGACGTCAAGTGCTAAAATACATACCCCACACAACATTTTGTCGCTGGAGGCTTAAAACCTCCCGCTATTGTTTGACATAAAGCATACTGTTTGCTTGCATGTATTTTTATTCATAATAAATCAAAAATACAGTTTTTATCTAGGTTTTTATTTTTGCATTCTACTTCAACGAATTTACATACATTCAACATACATAGCAAGTATGCTCCCCATTTCATACGCATATGTATCTCCTTCCTGGGCTCGCACGCTTTCTCCCTTCCGTACGCGGCCTTCCGCCATTTATTTAAGTCCGTTTTGCGAATTACACTTGTGATTTATTGAGGGTGATTAGAGCAACAATTGCGGCCACTTTGGTGGCATTGCGCAGTGCAGACAAGGAAAAGCGCCTTGAAATATGCCCCGCAACAAACGTTAAACGTTCGCAGTTGTTTACGCCACTATCTTGGCTTTTGTTTGTTGATCTTATAACGACGTGAAAGAGAAGCATATACATATTTGTATTGTGGCCAACATTCGATCTCACGCGCTTCAAGTACGAGGACTTGAACTTTTTTATACCCGAGCGCACATGTGCACAAGGTCTTATAATTTTGTCCACATAACGGTTCTTTGTGACATACAAACATGATCAGAATGAAAAGAGAAGTCGATTAAGCAATGCCTGTCTGTCCTTCCGTCCGTCCGTCCGTGTACACCATACCTCGAGCAAAAATTTAGATATCTCAACGAAATTTGGAATGTAGGTTGCCTTTTAGCTAAGGTAGGTTGATATTAAAAATGAACGAAATCGGACTGTAACCGCGACCACTTCCCATGAAACGGCATTTTCGAAAAATGCAAAAACTACGATATTTCAGTAAATATTCAATCGAAATAGTTGGAAAGTAGTATGTGAAGTAGTGATGCCACATGTTTTACTCGAAAATCCCCACCATCACCTAAAAAATCTCTACTTTTCCCTACGCCCAAACAAAAAATTCCCTACGAAATTCCCTACAATATCTTCGTTCCAGTAGCGTTACCCTTAAGGCACATTTAAAAAAATGAAATCAGTTACATAAATTGAATAAAAATACGGGTTTGTTTTAAATATGGGTGTTTCCAGCGAAAAGTGTACCGCATAAAAAAATTAAGAGTCCTATATCTAACTTATTTATAGGCCGATTTGGCTGCTATTTATAATATATACTGGTTATGTATGCAGAAACATTTCTGCCAAAATGGGTCTCGTTAGGTGCGCCAGGTTCGAGATATTTTAAAAAACCGTATTTATGCTCTGATTTGTCTCACATTTGGCATGTTTAGTTGAAAAGTAAGCCGCTGGTGGCGTTTATGTCAAAACCAAAAGTACGCTCGACATAAATGCATATTTTCTTCCCGTTAAAAATTCTTTCAAGAACGATATTAACAAAAGTTTTTCAATTGAAATTTGAGTAACGTAACGCCAGGCAACGTCACGTCAGATAGTTCAGCTGATTAAAAATAAAGCAGAAAATATTTATACATTTAAAAACTTGGAAAATAAGCCTTAAAGATTTCCAAACTTTTATACAAATAGTCTTGCCCAATTCGCAGAGTTTTGCAATTTTGTAATCAATGTCAAAATACACTTCACGACGGCGCGTATGTTTACTAATATCTTTAAATCTCTACTACCAACAGTTTTAATTTAAATCGTTTTACTGAATAAGTGGCCTTTTAATTGATATTCAAATCTACAATATATGTAAATCACGTAACGTCAGTTTGGAAATACCCATATATATTATTATTTCAATACATGGTGTAATAATAACAAGGTGTTGTCAGCAACTTAACCTCACTTTTCCGGTCACGCATTTTAAAGTAGTAGAAAAAGCACTAATTATTTACTACTATTAATCTGTTCGTGCGTACTATTACAAATTAAATGTAGAAAAATGTTTAATTACAGGCTTATAAGCCTGAATATATGTTTGTATCGTAAGCTCCACACAGGTTGCACATATATTGTAACTCATAAAAAAGTACAGGCCGTAAAATAAGGCAATTTCCTATAAAACTGTAAATAATTTTTTAAATAGATTAGTAATACTAATAATAGATTGGCGCTTACACATATGTTAGTGTTTGGCCGAGCTTCTCCTCCGACTTGTGGCGTGCGCCTTGATGTTGTCACACAAAGCGGAGGGACCTACAGTTTTACGCCGACTCCGAACGGCGATTGCATTTTTATTAGAAGCTGTTTTTCAGGGCAGTAATACACTCGGAGGTTTGCCATTTCCTGACGAGGGACGACCGCTGTTAAGAAAAAACCTTTTTTCTATATTTTTTGCGATGTTGCTTTGACCAGGGCTTGAACCCAGGTGCTGCGGAGTGGAGCGCGCACTGCTTGCCACTACGCCACAGCGGCTGACATATAGATTAAAACACATAAATATCGATAATATAAGCGAAGTCGTAATTTAACCATGCTGCCGCTCTATTCTAGTGTATCAGTAGTCCATTTGGCTCGATATTATGACAATGCAGCAAAAGATATTTAATATAAAAAAATCGCCTTTCCATACGATTTTTGTGTACGTCTTTTTCCATTGATAACTACGATATATTTTATATTTTGAGGACAAAAATTATATAAATCCAGCAATTTTAAATATTAATATCGTTCTGAAAACACCAAGTTCTTTAAAAATCACGATAAAATGAAATACTAAAATGGAGTATTTTAAATACATTTTCCCAACAAATAGCATTATAAAAATTAAGATCGGCAGCACTGAAAATAAGCATGCCGATCTTGTCAAAATTACAACAAACACTATCGCTACTGACAACACCTTGTTATTATTTCACCATGATTTCAATATAGCACTTGCATACATACGTTTTTTATTTAAATAAATCACAGTTTGTGTTTATTAGAAAAGAAAACATAAACAAATTTATTTAGGAAAAACATCAAAAGCAAAAAACATAAATGAGGAAATTTCAAAATTCCCTACATTTTAAGATATATGTATAAAAAATCAAACATTTTTCCAGCCAAAATCCCTACATGTAAGGAATGTCCAGAATCTAGGGAATTTTCCATACTTGTGGCATCACTGCTGTGAAGTAGAATTATGGTAAAAAATAATATTATTATAAAATTTTAGGAAAATGGGTGTGACCCCGCCCGCTTATGATGAAATGCTGTATCCCAGTAGCCGCTTCACCAATCCTTACCAACCCCATTTAAGGTAATTTACAGAAACACGAAAACTGCGATAAATCAGTCATTATTGAAGCTAACGGTGGCAACGGTGGGCAAACGCGGTTCTTTGACCCAAATTCGGTCCTTTGCTTAGCAAAGTGCAGCTCTTTTTTACCTCCCTTTTATTAGCTTGGGATGTAACTATGTAATATTGATGCGCCTAAAAGATGCAGCGATTTCCATTCTCAAGTTACATAACTGAAGACAGTACGATTGGGAATTGCTTTGAATTTCCATTAGGGGTATTCACGATACGGTGCATACTGTCTAACATGGTCATAGTAGAGATGTTGCGAATGTGGAATTTTAGACATTTGCGGATGCGAGTGCGGATGTCAAATGCAGTGAAAGCTCCAATATGCGGACACCGATGGTCACCTTTTATGTCCGCCTATGAGAGATGTCCGCTTATAGGAATTTCGTAAAATATAAAATAAAAATTCATACTTAAAAAATTTTAATTGAGAGTTTTTAAAATAAATTAAAATAATATTTATTCTTCAATCTTGTGTACATATACATATGTAGAAGCGCAAGAGTCAACATTTGACTGAAAAACAAAACAAAATTGACCGCTTGTTAGAGCTTCGCGTCCGCTTGGGAGAGTTTTTTTTCATATCGGAAAGTCCGTGTATGGAAGAGCATTTTGTATGGAAAAAAAACCAAAAACTGTTCGTTCCCAATAATGTGTCCGCTTATTATAGCGTCCGTCTATACGACCTTTCACTGTATTTTAAGAAATATTTTATGGTGAGTACATTAGGTGATTTAGGTAAAAAAATAGAAAATTTAGTTATATTTAATATTTTTTTTTATTTAGTACTTAAATTAAAAAAATTGAAGAGTACTTTTGCTGCTTTTTCGGGTTACGGCCTGTTTTCTAAAGGATCGTAAATCAAACCTGCGCCATTAAATAACTACTCGCTCGAGGCGACAAACTTGAAACTTTACAAGATTGTAAATTCTTTTCGATTGACGCTGCACCAGTTGAAAGGACTTCAGTTTTTTTTGCGGTTCAATAATTCGAGAATTGCATCGGGGCTGCAAATTTCGGATGTATCCTCCTGACTTTCATCTTCACAATCTAGCATCATGGCAATATCGCTGTTCAAACACCGTTGTGTTCCAATTTGGAGAACCAATTCTTTTGGTTGTTTCAGAGTTTGGAGAACCTGTTACGACATCAGCGTTTTTCGATTTTAGTTTTTGTAATTCATTTTTAATCCTGCCTTCTGTGACTGGTTTGAAAAATGTGTGCTTATAGTGTCGCGACGTTGTGAATAGGTGGATATGGCTAATAAATTGTTATTTTGTAGGAATGAAAATTTCGAAGAAAATTCTGTTTTGAAAGTCGTGGCTGCCAGCAGAATTAGTTTAAAATCTTGCTATTTCGTTAAAAAGTACCCCGTTTTTTATAATAATTTCAATTATTGGAATCATGGACGATAAAGGTCTCAGATTTGCATAATTCCCGGGTGACCTCTTGGAAAGGTTCACCTGTAATGAACAGCTTGTAATTAGTTTTTTTATTAGTTAGATGAGCTTGTCTTTTCCTTGTTTCAGGCAGTCACAATTAGTTACTCACCGCTGTCGGTACCATAAGCCATCAAATCCGTTTTGTTGTTCCATTCCATGTGCTCAATGTGTTTTGATATATTTTTTGGGGCACTTGCACAATATTCGCATTCGCAAAAGTTCCGCATTGATTATTGCGAATGCGAGTATTAAAATTTATGCGGAAGTTCTGCGGTTGCGAATGCGAATGCGAGTATTTGCAACAACCCTGGTGCATAGATAGCATAAATGGCATGATTGGCTAATGTTGTTGTTGTTTGAACACATGAAACACCAACAAAATTATCCAATCATGCTATTTATGCTATCTATGCACCGCATGCACCGGATCGTGAATACCCCTATTGTTAAAGTACGAATGGAAATTATAACAGCGAGGTTTTCGTTTTTATACCTTTCATGAGCATGAAATGGTATTATATCTTTGGTCCGATGTTTGTAAGTATCAGAAAAAGAAGAGATAGACCCATTAAAATGTATACTTAAATGATCAGAATGTCGAGATAAGTCGATTTAACCATGTCCGTCTGTCCGTCTGTCTGTCTGTCTGTCTGTCTGTCTGTATGTCTGTGTGTTTGTCTGTCCGTCCGTTTGTATGCAATCTAGTCTCTCAGTTTTCGAGATATCCGGAGGAAATTTGGTAGGTGGGTGTATTTTTATAATGTATTAATAATTTGTCGGAACCGGAAGAAACGGACCACTATAGCATATAGCTCCAATACAACTGATAATTCAGATATAGGATTTTTCGTTATAACTCCTCCATTTCTTTTTTAGTAGCTAAGAACATGAAATTTTGCACTGTTGTCACTCATTATCCAAAGATTACTTTCAGTGAAAAGGGCGAAGATCGGGTCGCTACAACCTATAGCCTCCATACAACTGATTGTTCAGATATGAGATTTTTTGCTATAACTTCTCCATTTATGCAGCTACACATGAAAATTCGCACCATTTTCACTAAGTATTAAGAATACTTACAGTGAAAATTACAAAGATCGGGTCACTTTTACATATATCTCCCATACAACTGATTGTTCAGATATGAGGTTTTACTGTTAAACTCCTTTATTTGGACAGCTAAAACTGACAAATTTCGTAAGCTATTTTATAAATAATAACACAAAGTCTACTGAGAAAATCGTTAAAATCTATGTTGCATAAGCTCTATCTCTTATACCACTGATTGTTCAGATACCAGTTTTTGCGATATATGAATCTCCTTTATGTAGGAAGCTAAACCCATTAAATTGTGTTACCGGTTTACATACCGATCACACAGCAGTGAAAAGCACTTAGATTGGTGCTATATAAGTTATATCTTCCATACCTCTGATTGTTTAGATATGAGTTTTATATATCTATCTCCTTTACCTATGCATGCTGTGAATATATAAATAATTTCAAATGCAGTAATCTGTTAAAGTAAAATTTTCAGATGTTCATGAAAAGTATGAAGCCTTCGGCATAGCCGAAGACAGCGCTGCTCTTACTTGTTCAAACTATAATTTTATTACTTTCTCTTTGCTTAGAACATTTTGGCTCTTTTTACTTTTCAAAATACATATTTATTTGCTGGACATTCTTTTCCATTGTATAGTTTTTATTTTATTCCTTTTTACATACATATACGCAAATTTAGATCGGAACATTACCCGAAATTGGGGAATGAAAATTGGCTTTCTGACTTAATGTTCTTTGCCGATATGATGGAACATTTGCAAAACTTGAATTTGTCTCTACGAAGAGAGAATAAAAATGTTTTTGATTTGAAGCAAATTATTTTAAGTTTTGAAGCTAAACTACGTATATTTTATGATCTCAAAAAAAGAGTATTTCATCATTTTCCATGGTTAGAAATTTAAAATGATTTAAAAGCAGATTTTGGAAAAATATTTGCGGATTTGAAATTATTAAAACGTACGTTTGCATACTTCATAAATTCTTTTTTATGTAACATAATTGAAGATGAGTTTACGATATCCGAAATACCCCTTTTTAAGATGTAACGTAGCTTCGCCTACGCCACAATAACATACTCGACATCACCCTAGCATACGCCTTACAACTGCACATAGGTACCAATATATGAACATACATACATACATACTGGTAGGCGTACACACAAACTAACATAAAAGCAACCCTATGTACATACATACAGGCATACATACGCATACACGAAGCTGGCATGGTAAGCACATACAAATTTCGCAAACAGCAACTTGGATAATCATGCGCACCAACAGATGGAAGAAGTTCACTACGCGAAACGCATAACACGGAGTAAGCCCATTCACTTCTCAAACGGTTCATACAAAACCAGAGCTAAAGCTGCCAGCATGAACTCAACCAGCATCAGTTGTCCGTAGGTAAGCACGGAGCGCAGCCTGGGCTTCGGGCCTATTTGGGGCGCTCTTGGCTTTCCTCCTCGGAGGAAGACTGATTGGTGGAGGGGGGCTGCAAGGGGGGAATACCCCTCAGGCAACACCCCAAAACCATTATGGGCTAGACCCATTTTTGGTTACGGTCTCAAGCAGTCAGGGGGCGAGATCCGTTTGGGCTTGCCCAATTCCGAACACCCCTGCCTGCTTGCGATACCACGCGGCTAGCAGGCGCTGAAGGGGGGAGGGAACCACCTCCCTACAGCGCCTAGCGGCCGCGAATACATACGGGGGGACTGGGCAACCTTTCGATGCCCCGGGGGACCGTACTAATCATCAGTTGTCCGTAGGTATCACCAATCTGGCCCGCCAGCACCGCTACCGCCCTAAGGCCGACATTTCTACCGAGGACCGCCCGCTATTCACCGTCACCCAGGACCGCCGCAATAACCGTTGCCACCATTAGGGCCCGCACCGCTGCTCTAATCACAGGGGGCCGCTACTATTACTGCCGCCCCAAGGCTGACAATTCTATCGAGGACCGCCCCCTATTCACTGTCATCCAGGGCCGCCGCCATAATCATCATCACCGCTAGGGCCCGTACCGCTGCTATCATCCCCGGGGCCGCTGTTACCACTGACGCCCCAAGGCCGAAGCTACAACCGTGGGCCGCCCGCCATCATCACCGAAGACCGCGAACGCTAACTATCGCCAACCAGGGCCGCTGTCACCATTGCCACCATCAGGGCCCGCTGCTACTATCTTCATTACTGGGGCCGCCGCCATTATCGTCGACCCAGGCCGACCACTACTGCCCGTAACGAGTACGGTAATCGCCACTACCATTATCGCCCAGTACCGCTGTCACCGTCGTAATTAAAAGGGGCCGCATTTACCCTTCGCCACAATCGGGGCTGCATACAACACCACTGCGGGAGGTCGCTGCCGCCCTCATCATTATATGGGCCACTGCCAAC
>NW_016157494.1:87769-173834 GCF_001687245.7 Rhagoletis zephyria
CTCATCATTATATGGGCCACTGCCAACGTCACCGCTGAGGCCGCCACCACCACTGCAAGGGAACTGCAGGCTGCCGTCGCCGTCACAACCACCGCGACTGCTCTCATTGCCACGCTCTTCGCTACGACTGACACGTACCACTGCTAATCTCGCTGTCACTAGTAACACTCCCGTCACCGTACAATTACCCGCCGGATAATCTCCGACACCGAATTCCGACTCTCGCTCTTTACCTTCCGCTCTCCCCTGCACGACAAGTTGCCGGCCTTCTAGATAGCCGCGTGTGTGTGTGGGTGTGTTCGACTTAATACACAAATCATTGTGTTTTATTTGGTGGGGGTTAGTGGGACCTTCGCTGGACTCTGGAGCGGCTGAGCATACCTCAGCCTTCGACAAAACCCACCTCATAAAGAAAAGCGAAGAATGGGGGTGCTTTCCAAAACGTCAAAATACAAAGTATCAGTCTCTTTTATTTCTAAACCACACTAGAAGAAAAAGCCTAACTTGCGCAACCTAGTAGAAAACTAGCATCTAACCGTGGTTGCGCACATTTGGCATTAAAATCTACTGAGGTCTAGAAATAAAAGATACTGATGTTTTGTATTTTGACGTTTTGGAATTCACCCTAGTTTAAGTTTTTGGAATTAAAAGAAGATAAGGTACTGGAAATGCAACATAAAGCTTTGCCATTGCTTGAATTCCGGCAACAAATACTAGATTTAAAATATCCGCTGTTGAATTTTTTTTTTTGATACAACGTATAACTGTGAGTCTGTACTCTACAATGAAATTGGTAAAGTCAAAATACCATTCAGAATTAGTTGCATTCGCGTACCTGATAATTATAATAATAATAGATTGGCGCTTACACTTATGTTAGTGTTTGGCCGAGCTTCTCCTCCGACTTGTGGCGTGCGTCGTGATGTTGTCACACAAAGCGGAGGGACCTACAGTTTTACGCAGACTCCGAACGGCGATTGTATTTTTATGAGAAGCTGTATTTCATGGCAGAAATACATTCGGAGGTTTGCCATTGCCTGCCGAGGGACGACCGCTGTTAAGAAAAAACCTTTTTTCTAAAATTTTTGCGATGTGGCTTTGACCAGGGTTTGAACCCAGGTGCTGCGGAGTGGAAGCGCGCACTGCTTACCACTACACCACAGCGGCCGACCTGATAATTACTGAAAGTTATAAAAACCATCAGCTTTTGTGTTCGCGTACACAAAAAACTTGCAAAGTAGAGGAAATTGAGAGAGCAAAATGACATCTCATTTTGAGGAAAAGCCGCTGGTTTGTGCAAAATTTTAGCCAACAGCATTTTGCCAACAAGAAAACAGCTGATCAAAAATAGCTGGTTGGTGTTTACGCAAATCCCTTAATTGAATTTGATGATTTGGAAGTTAAAATTAACTAACTAAACTTGCAAGATGTTAGCAATTATTCGTTAGTCAGTGAACTGTGTCAGGATAAGAATTCGGGATTTGTTTTCTTACGTTTTAAATTTTATACTGTTGAAACAATTTCTATCAGATGTTCGTCTAACTTGCAAGTTCTTACTACACTATTGATATTTTCCGACCAAATTTCGTCGCTTCTTTTTCATTTGGTAGGTTTTTAGGCAAACTGAGATTTTGGTCGGTTAGTTGAATTAAGTTTTTAAATTCTTAAATATAAAAATATATATTTCAAACATCATTTTGCATATTAATATTTGCCAATTATACCTTTTAAACATTTCCCAATCCTGCGTTTAAAAATAAGAAACCTAATTGGTTTGGCCACCGATGGAGGCAATGTTATGGCTGGAGACTTGGGCGGGCTGAAAACATCATTGAGTGAAGAAACCGATTTATTTTATATAAAGTGCACAAGCCGCTCACTTCACCTTTGCTCAAGCTAAGCTTGTAAAAAATTTCCGAAAAGCATTGAGACATTGTGCCGCAACATATATATATGTATATAGTTTCTTTTCCCTCAGTCCAAAGAGGAAGAAATTTCACAACGACTGTTCGGTAAAACCCATACACAGCTCTGGGGCTGCAGAACGCAAATTTTCAACGCTTTCTTTGATAAAAACTAAACTAAGAAATACACTTAAGATTGACAGTATCAATAGCATAATGTTATGCAAGGAACTTGTAAACAAAAATGCACCGCACTATAAGTGGTCAGCTGATAAAGATTTCCATGTGTAATTAATTGATTTAAATTTACTTTTAAGAAATTAAACTTATTGTACATAACATGTACATATGTATGTATATAATTCATACAACCAAAAAATGTTAAATGATCTCATCTCTGTGCCTAAGATTGTTACTTGCATTTATTTATTTCTTGTTTGTTTTAAAATGTACAAAGTACATATATGTATGTATGTAAATGTGTTGTATTCGGTTTGTAATTGAAATTTACTTGGTAGGTTGTAAACGATTCTGGTCGGAATTGGGAAGAAAATTGGTAGGGCGCTGACTCCGATATTTCAAAAACTTATTTACTCCAATTAATACTTACAACGTTCTCTTATCAATAAACACGACTGTTATAGACTTTTAGGCATTGGGCGTGGCACTGCCCACTTTATGACTACAAAGATCTATCTCGGTAACCACTTTATCGATTTCTACCAAAACTTGGTTCAACATATTATCGAAAACGTTTGAAATCGGGAAAACACCCCTGCTGATCATGCTAAGGTAGTTGAGAGAAAGTTGAAATTACGATATTTGATACCTGTGCCGGGTATATAAAATTCGGTTTCGCCCGAAACTTATGCTTCTTTACTTGTTTTTATTATTTTTGTTAGCTTTTTCCTTGTTTAGCGTCTAATAACTTGACTTACGGCTTTTAATTTTTAAGCTACTTTAATTTAATGCCATTAAACGGATTAGTGGTGCTTTTAGTAAATTTTCCACAATGTTTTTTACAGGTGCATTCGTTGGAGGCTTAGTGACGTTCCAGACGTATGCATATACCTACCTGTCATCATAAAAGAAATTTCAAATTTTTCACTTTGTTTTTATGAATGTTTAAGAAAATTGTCTTCGTAGCACGTGCAAGCTTTCAATTTCAGCAATGTAAAATTTGTAAGTGCCAACTGGCAACGGTAACAAATGTACATCATAGCTTTTAGCGAAAATCCAAGAATAGTCAGTTGAAAAAGGAAATCATTTTACTAAGCCATTCGACTTAAGTGCACACGAGTAATTCCTTTTAGGCAGAGACAGGTTCGATTTTGTATGTGATTTAGTGGCGGCAATTGGTTTGCTTTTTGAATAATCTAAAATTCAGTGAATTGATAAAGTTTAGGTACAACAATAATTTATTGCTAAAATCATTTCGATTCCTTCTTTTATTTAAATTCTTTTAATTTTCGTAGTGTTCTCTAAGCGCATCTATCTCTTTGCTTTTGTAATTTTGCCTGCTCATTTTGAAAGTTTGTCTTCTTTTTAACAACGCGAGGACTCCATTATCACTAGAAGGAGTGAGCGTTTAAATGTAACTAGTGAACCCGCATGGCGTCAAAACGCCAGCATTTAATTAAATTTTTAAAGAAGTGAAATCTTATCCAAAAACCTCTAAAAACTGTCCTAACATATAATCTAAACCATTTCTCAGCGATGAAAGGTCTCGCACGGTGTCGGTTTTCATTTCACCAAATTTCAAATGTCCCTCTAACTTCAAAAAATAAAACCTGTGCACATCCATGTAGAATCCCGGTTCTTTGATTTGACTTCTCACTTCGAAAATTCGAAATAACGGTGCAGATGTGATGACCTTAAAAAAATAGATGGCAACTCTAATAAACTAAAATCTTTCGCCTGGCATTGTTATACATATATCGATTAAATGATGAATTAAGTTGAATTAAAATTTTTTAATCACATGGCAACTCTCCTAAATACAGTTTAGAAATAAATTATTTTCAACCCATTTCGATTGATACACATCTTTTAAAATCCATTTAACTTATTAAATAATTTAAGCCTAATTTTTTCAACAAAACAAACAACCAAGTGTTTAATTTCTTAACACTCGTTCTTTTGATAACCATATTTTAAAATTTCATGTAACCTATGCATAATTAAACGAAATACCACTTTCAAAACAGGCGGCAACCCTCTTAAAAATTATTTTCGAACTAAGATTTCCTTAAATATTTTTCGTCTGACATTGTTATAAATATTTCAAGTAACTGATGAATTAAGTGGAAATTTATTTTTTAAACACGTGGCAACCCTCCTAAATATAGTTCTTAAATAAAGGATTTTAAACCCATTTCCATTCATGACCATCGGTTAGTAATTCATTTAACTTATTAAATAATTTTAGTTTAGCCCTTTAAACTGGGGCTACCCTCAGAACATCAAAAGAGTTCAAAGTAAGTATTTCTTGAAGCTCTTTCATTTAACATCTATCCTTAATATTTTATATAACTTGGATATAAAATAGTTCAATTAGACCTCTAAAATAGGTGGCAACCCTATTCCAAATATTTCCAAAGTACTACCCTCTTAAACCTCTTTTGTATGACACCCATATAGCGATACGTTATTCACTTACCAAATTCCTATAATTAAAATTGGATAACATTTTTTTAACATGTGGCAACCCTCCTATACGTAGTTAAGTTATAAAGCCTTTTCAAACCCATTTCGACTGATACCCATATTTAATAATTGAATTAATTGAATAATTGAATTTTTAATTAATTTGAGCTTAATTTCTTAACAGGTGGCAAATTTTTTCGAAAAGATAAAACCTTCTTGAACATCCACACCTTAAGCCCTTTAATTTGGTACCTCACTTTTGAAAATCGAACGGACGGTGCGGATCTCAAGGCATTGATTAGTAAATAACTTGAGTTTAATTATTTAACAGGTGGCAACTCCTTTCAAAAAAATAAAACCAGTTTGCCAAGCGCTTCAATTTGACACCTCATTTTTGAAAATCGAACGAACGGTGCAGATATTTTATGCTGCACAAAAAATGCCATCGCGTATTATATATATAGATTTGTTGGTTAAATTGTAAAGAAGTGTTCTACAATGGGACGCGGCTTAGAAATTTCGCTCACAGAAAGAATTTAGAAAATAAAACCTTGCGAGAAATCGGCCAAGTAGTCAGCAATAGCCATAAAATCTTACATAAACAATGGCGATTTGAATATATAACAAAGTTCGGACAGACCTAAAGCATTGACGATCTGCGAGGAACGCAATATTGTTATCGCGGTTAAGCGAAATCCAAGTATTTCAGCAGCAAAGAATACAAATGATATAAACGGGATTCAGAACACCTAAAACACTCTCATGTTTAGCATACCTGCTGCCCTTTTAACTCTGGTGAGCTTATTTAGAACCAGTGAGCTCTGTACACAATGATATCTATCAGACTGTGACGCTATAGAATAAGATAGTTCGTACGACTGCTGCATATACACAGCGCTCTAAAAAAGTTTAAGAACTCATTTCTTGATTATAGCAGTTTTTCGTATATAGAGGACCAAGGCATATTCAACAAGGTAGAGGTGACAATTCAGTCGAGCTCTCTCATACCTGACTGTAATGTCAAAAAATGTAAACAAAGAAATTAACCCTTTGTTATGCATTTACCATATTTGATAATACTCAACATCTTTGAAATGAAAGTTTTTGTAAATATGAAAATATTTAGTCTATTCTAATAGCAGTCCGGTTTACAGGATTTAGTCAGAACTTACAGGAAGTCGTTCCTATTGACATAAAACCTGTAAGTGGGAACACATTTGAGAGAGTAACTGAGCAACTGTTCCTAGTCAGAAGTTACAGGATTTAGTCCGGAGTTTTTTTTCCTGCAAGTTCATGAAAAGTGTCAAACGATCAGCTGATTTACATGTGCAAACAAAAACACAAAGCAGTGAAAGCAAATAACCTTATAATTGTTAAAAAATGGAAGTAAATAACGAAATATTTGAATATGTATAGATTTTAATAATTATTTAGTGATATTTCAGCCAAATCAGTGTAGTACCAATGACATGTAAACAAACCGTCTGACGTTTTTACAGGAAATAGTGCTTTTTGCGTTCCTATGCACTTCTGCATCTGTTCTCCTTTTACTCTCATTTGAGAGCGTAAAATTGTAGTTTGACAGTTCCACAGGTTTTAGTCCGAAGTTCAAAGGAACAGACTAATTTAAAATCTCTGTAGAATCAGCTTCATTTTATTTATTGAATTTTCGATTTAATGTAAATATCGGAATGCATACTTACACAAAATTACACACTAAATCAAACACACTCATTTATAAAACCGTTTTGACAATTTTCTTGCTTTTACTATCCCAATGTTTTTGAGCATTTATTTTTTTATTGAAATATTTAATTCTAAAGTATATTAGTCATTAAAAAAGTTTGATTCTTCTAAATTTACATCAGAACTTAACTTCAATAATTTAGCTATTAAGATTTTCTTTTCATATTCGGTATGATAAATCCTGCACCTGGGACCAAACGCGTTCACTTAGAAATACTCGGCTGCGATGGGCAACAAATAAAGTCACGACCACACGTGAAGAGTCTTCTAATGAAACATCGCAGCAATTTGCCCACCGTTGCCGCTTCACTTGACAATTCGATTGTTTAAAATAACGCACAAGTTTGTTGTCCAGGCTCTTGACTAACACAACGCACCGCTCGCAATTCCTTTTCATTTTATTATCTATTTAAAATCAGTCGCACAGCTCACAATTGAAAATTTATATAAACAAAAAAATTTTGAATACTATAGGGTTAAGATTTGACATTTCAGTCGCAGTTCAAAAGAGAGAAATGTCGAAATCACTTCTACCTTGTTATGCCTTGTAGAGGACAGTAACAGAATTTCAAATCATTCGAGAGTAACATTGGATTATAGTTTTCCTCATAATGAGAGCCGGATCGGCAACACCTAATGCATACTGCAATATTTTGCCCCAACACTTAAAAGTGCTTGCCAGACATGGTATAATTATTACAGTTATTGTCTCCACAGAAAGCGTGTATTCGGATATGCCGTAATTGAAAAACATCATTTACTACGTTTATACGCACAGAACAATCGACTTAATTGAAAGCGCATTGACACCGTAAACATTTCGCTCTAGTGTTTATACTTACGGCTTTATATCGGCATCAAGTAACTTCAAAAGCAAACAAAATCGGCTGTTTTCATTTGACATTTTATAAGTTAACATAATGGAAAGTGATAAAAATCTAGTTTTATTCGGCATTATAAAATCGTGGCAAAGAAAAAGAACGATTATTATTAACCAGCTTTTAAATACTGATGCGATTATTTGGAATTTGAGCGGAACAGCTGATCTCCAATTCGCTTTGAGTGAGAGCGGTGTTTATACACTCTTTCTAACTGTCTGGAGAAATAAACTACCGATTTGAAATGGAGTGGGAACCATGATTCAACAACTACAGGTTGTAGCAATCGTACAAAAACAACATTTACCGTTGGTATGAACTCCTTGTGTCATCAACATCTTCTTTATCTATTCATATTCGTATGTATATGTATACCCTGCATACCAGGATTTCATAGAATTCTGAAATGTTTCACAATTTTTTTTTATAATTTACTTTAAGAAATCGTACAGAAATTTCTTTACTAGTTCTTGTCAACCGCTTCATATGTTTTTCTTTAAAGATTTCTAAAAGAATCGTAACAAATTTTCGACACTTTTAAAGATTTCGGCAGCATTTGTTTGCAGGGTATATTTAGACGTATATGTGTATGTATACGCGGAGATGTAAATAAAGCAAAACAGACAATAATTTGACACAAGCGTGCTCATAAGAAGAAGCATAGCTTCTTTCGCTATCACCTATAATTGATGCGCCTTGGTGGGAACCAAAACACTTCACTCTTTCAAAGCGAATTGAAATTCAGTTATACATATGTTTTGAATCGCGGCGAAATGAATTAAAGAGACTTATGCGTGCGTATAAACGTAGTAATTGTTGCCCATACTAAAAAGTTTGCTTTGAGGGAAAGGGTATATTTCTATATGTATGTATACGTATTTTTTTAAACAGAACGTTTCGCAAAGAACATGTTGAATTTGCAAAAGATGAGAAATAAACATTTGCTTAGCAAACAAATTCAAAAAATTTTTATCGCTCACTTTATATTAAACGTTTTGTCTTTTGTTTGGAAAAATTATAAAAATTAAATTGAGCGAAAACAAAAAGCAAAGCAAACTAAAAGTAAAAGTAAAAGAATCAACATTTAAATGCGTCAAAGCGGAAATAAGTGAGCACGAATTTCGATGTGAAGCAAATCTCTCTGGGAATAATTGTACCATGCTTGACAGATGCAGTTAGAGCCCTTTACATATGTAGGTCATCGATGTAAGCAATGGCAATGTAGTTACAAACAATAGTTCCGGAACAGAAAATAGTTTTAAAGGAGTGTGCCTTATCACAGCATGCTGGCAGGCTTTCTTTCAATACCATAATCTATACACAAGTTAAAAATTATCTACCTCAGGTCCGTGTTGAAAGGAATGGCCCTACGGGGAATAATGCACAAATACATGCAGCAATCTTTTCTAATTTGACGTACAAATGCAATCAAAGACAGAATGACATTATTTGCGTTAGAAAAGAAGGAAATCCCGAAAATATCAATAGACTAAAGTAATGCTTATAAGGGAATTTACAAAATGTATTTCGAAAATTGCAACGAGCATATACACATGGAAAATTATCAAGGCAATCAATGATCCTCGTATCAAAGCAAAAAAAAGAAACCCTTCAAAATCAAGATGCTAAATGCCAAACGGTTTAGTCTGTAATCATACTTACAAAAAATAAGGAAAAAATAAGTTCTCTCCAAATAACGGCATTGAATACCAAAAACGCTATGTGACCGTTGCAACTCCCGCTTTGCACTCCGTATTTAGTGCTTAGCACTCAAGGTTTCCAATTGTTTGCTAAGTACTTGAAAATTTCGCCTCCATTTGCTGCCATTACTTCGTGCTCGTACATATACATGCATATGTAGTTGTAGATACGTATGCAAGGACTGCGTGCCAAAAGTTGGTTTTTAAGCTGGCGAAAGCCAATAAGCAGTGGTAACTATCGAGCAAAAAAAAACAGAAAATAAATTAGAGCGTTAGTCAACACAAGCTCGCACAATTGGATAATCTAACAATTTAGGTAATCAGTAAATTTATTTATACAATCTGTTCAGCTGCAGTTTCCCTTTTTGCAAAATCAAAAGAGCAAACTATATATGCACTAACATACACGCAAAATTTTTACATTAATGAAAATGTACTTGAGAAATAATTATGTCCAGAAAATTTGGTGTTCCGCGGCCGCCATTTAGAAAATAAGGGGTGATTAGTGTTTTGAGTTTATCTCGTGAACTGTACGGAGCATGCTTTTTTTAAGATTTTTTTTAGATAATAATGTTATCTACAACTTTTCCTTATAACGGGTGATTTTTTTGAGGTTAGGATTTTCATGCATTAGTATTTGACAGATCACGTGGGATTTCAGACATGGTGTCAAAGAGAAAGATGCTCAGTATGCTTTGACATTTCATCATGAATAGACTTACTAACGAGCAACGCTTGCAAATCATTGAATTTTATTACCAAAATCAGTGTTCGGTTCGCTTTACGTCCGATTTATGGTCTACATAATCGACCAAGTGAGCAAACAATTAATGCGATTGTGACCAAGTTTCGCACTCAGTTTACTTTATTGGACATTAAACCAACCACACGAATGCGTACAGTGCGTACAGAAGAGAATATTGCGTCTGTTTCTGAGAGTGTTGCTGAAGACCGTGAAATGTCGATTCGTCGCCGTTCGCAGCAATTGGGTTTGCGAAACACATTTCGAACCGAACACTGATTTTGGTAATAAAATTCAATGATTTGCAAGCGTTGCTCGTTAGTAAGTCTATTCATGATGAAATGTCAAAGCATACTGAGCATCTTTCTCTTTGACACCATGTCTGAAATCCCACGTGATCTGTCAAATACTAATGCATGAAAATCCTAACCTCAAAAAAATCACCCGTTAGTATTTCTTTGTAACTATTACATCTAAAAAGTTATAGGCAAGACCATGATACAAAAAAGATGGTAGTTTCACTTTTATTTTTTTTTTTACATAAACTGTGCTTACTGACGTTTCTGCTTTTCGTAAATTGTTGAAGTATTACTGCCACCTAATCAAATAATTATTTTGGAAATTTTAATATTTTTTTAAGGAGTTTTTATTTTATTAAAAAGTGAGTTGTAACACACGAGGTAACTATACTTACATGATTGTTCGTATTAAAAGAGCTGCGTATTGATTTAAATTGCTATAAATGTACGGCACACCAAAAATTTAACATTGTCTTTTACATGATATATTATATGCAGTTGGTCCTTTAAGAAACTAAGTAGGATGTTGCTTTATTTCGGATTCTAGGGAAGCATACTCACTCTACTCTTACTGGTGCCGCGTTTCGCTCTAATTGGGCGCATCCGTTCCTCCGGTTGAAATCTTTCGCGGAAAAGTGCTCGGAACAAACAAACGATACTTTTGGTAACGCATTTTCAGTTACCATGCACGCGGATATCCACTTTTCCCGCATATGTGATACCGCCGGGAGTCGAAAAACTGTATGTTAGTTGTTTCGCCATTTCTTCTGTCATTTTTGCTGCTCCTAAATATGCAGCTCATGTTACTAAAAAATAATAAAAAAAAACACAGTAAATGCATATTTTATGTGAATACAATGCAATGTTTCATTTACCTTCCGTTTTATACTCACTATCGCTAAAAGCTTTAATTTCTTTTAAATAATTATATTTTTTTGAAGTAGGTAATCAATCACTTTTTTATTTTTGTCAAAGAATATGGTAGCTCGATTTCAAAAGAAAATGCCAAAAGCCAGTTTACGTTAAATGGGAGCAATGGCGGCTAAGAAGAAGAAGTGAAACTACCTTTAAATATTTGTATCATGGCAAGACTAAATTGAAAGTTTTGGTATGTATTCCTTCAAAACGCAATAACTTTTGTTTTTTTGAGGTCGTTCACATTTGGCTGGTTATCAGGTTTTCTGGTTAGAAATTATTATTCTGTAGCGTATTTTATTGTTGTAAACTTAATAAAAAATATAACCACATAACCAGACAACTTGGTGACCAGATAAGTGTGAAGTGTGTGATTTTATGAATAAATGTATTGAGAGCTTTCTTATGGCGCTTTTGTTTACGAAAATTTTGACTTATTCAATTTAGAGTTTTCCACAGTATACAGTAAACCAGCCATTGATAATATGCTTATTTGAAAATTAATACATGAAATATTGTGCACGTATAGGATTTTTTTTCATTGACCCATAAGCGACAACTGGCGCTGAGGTACCCACAAATGTTTGTTGATATACAATTTTCTAATTTACCTAATTTCATCAATGTTTGTTTTGATTTTTTTTTTACAATTTACATACCAAAAGTAGTCCGAAAGCGTGCAAATCAGCACAACGCGGTATCGTTTCGGTAAGCTGAAAGTAACGGTGAAAAAATGTCGATCAGATGTCATACCGAGTAACGTGAAAAAGCTCAATACACCGGGTGCTCATGTTATGCTCCCATCCACAATTGGATTATATATCAAACGCGTGGAAAATAGTGATGGAAACTTTCATCTCTAAGGTTGGAAAGAAGAATCCTCTTCATCCAAAATCCTTTAGGCCTATCCGCCTTCTTTCGTTTGTACTTAAAGGTTAAAAGGTTGTCGATATCCAAGTAAGAACTTCGGCCTTATTGATTTTCCTTTTACATTAATGTCACCACGCATATTTGGCAGGCCGTTCAACGAAACGGAAAACCTTAAAAAGTAATAATACAGCTAGATGCGCCTTTGTGGAGACGGGGGCGTTTGGCAACATCTCAAATGCTGCAATAAACAGTGCGCTGTAGTGCTGGAAAAACATCGAGGTTTACGCACATCGATGTTTCGATGATTTTGGGGGAGCAACATCGATGTATCGATGCATCGACCGTTTTAAATGGCGAATTTTTTAAATGTTAGCTGAATTCATTAACGCAGATATGCAAACCATCAGTCTATTTAATTTCACAACCATACAAGATAAATGAGTTCAATTTGGACTTTGATTTGAAAGAGAGTGATAGTTTGCATTATTGTGTTTATAAACACAGCCATTTACATATATTGCTGAAAATTTATTAAAAGTCTTGTAAATTTCAATTTGGCAATTTCTTAATAATTCATATAAAGATTTCAGTAAAATATAATTCAAATTATTGGGATCTACGTTCAAAAACACATTTATATACATAAATATACATACGATGAAAGATTTTCATTGAAAACACACACAAAAACACAGTTCTACAAAGAAGCCTGCGACTTAAAGATTGCAAGTTGTGCCAATACCAATAACTTAAAGAATTAATAATTTGTATTTAATAAGCTTCATTTATCTATTAGAATTGTGCTCGTAGATTTTCACTTACCTATGTGATAGTTATAGAGAAAAACATCGAACATTGAAAAAAACAGCGATGTATCGATATTACATCGATGTATCTCCAGCACTAGGGCGCTGACTAGACGTGAAATAAATAAAATAATGTAAAAAAAATATTTTTTAACAAGTAAGAAAGTCAAAGTTCGGGCGGAGCCGAACATTAAATATCCGGCGCAAGTATTAAATTTATGTTTTCCATCTTTCCGAAAACTACCACTACATTGTAAGCTTGGGGTGCTTTTACCCCTATTTTAAACATTTTCAATAGAACGTTCAGTTAGAGATTATAAGATAAACTTATATAGTCATATGGGGGCGATATCACGCCCATTTTCCAAAATTCCAAACAATGTTACTTCTTTTCATTGCTTTTAGTATCAATTTTGAGTAAATTAGCGTCCTTCAATTTCGAAATATTGAAGTTTCAAGCATTTCTGAAATTTACCGTTATATGAACAGCGGCCGTAATTTTAGTCCGATTTCAATAATTTCCAACGTCTTGTTTTTATGTGGAATTGGTATGCTGTACCAAGGCCCAACAACTGTGCCAAGTTTGGAAGAAATTGGTGCAGTGGCTACCAAGATATACACATTTAACCATAAGTGGGCGTGGCTACGCTCATTTTCCAAAAATTTATAATATTCTTATTTCTTGTCTAAAAATTATTGTTAATGCCAATTTTGAGTAAATTGGCTTCAGTAGTTACTGAAATATCGCAGTTTTCGTATTTCTGAAAATTACCGTTATATGGGAGGTAGTCGTGGTTATTGTCCGATTTTACCCAATACCATCTGTCCTACGCACGACAGAAGTGCACATACCAAGTTTCGTTAAGATATCTCAATTTTTACTCGAGTTATCGTGTGCACAGACGGACAGACAGTCACCGCTTAATCGATTTCTCTTTTCATTCTGATCAGTTATGTATACATTTGTCTATATCTATCTCGATTCATTTTGCCTGTTACAAACAACCCTTATGTGAACAAATTTATAATACCCTTGCACACAAGTGCGCTCGGGTATAAAAACAAGCTTTTGTTTAACATGTACAATCAAAGGAATAAAATAAAATAGTGTAACAAAAGATTTTTTAGTAAGAAAATTTTGTTAAAACTGCACTAAAATGAATAAAATAAAATAGTGTAACAAAAGATTTTTTAGTAAGAAAATTTTGTTAAAACTGCACTAAAATGAATAAAATAAAATAAGTTAAGCTTTCGTTAAAGTTACTAAAAGCCAAATAGTGAAAGGAGTTACTATCTCAACAATTTGTACTGAATTACTTCGTTTTTAAAAAAGCTTGCACGGTCCAAAATTTGGGTTTTATTTTGAAACCGCGCTGGAACTACTGTCTTTTTATTATTATTATTATTACCTCCCTTTTATTAGCTCGGGATGTAACTATGTAATATTGATGCTCCTAAAAGATGCAGCGATTTCGATTCTCAAGTTACATACCTGATGACAGTACGAATGGAAATTACAATAGCGAGGTTTTAGTTTTTTAAACTATAATTTTATTTAATCTATTATAGTCTACTTTTTGAAGCAGTCAATAGTTTTAAGCAATTTTTAATATATTGCGGTTTAAATTTTAGTCCAAATATTTGTGGATTAAAAATCAAACCAAAATGTTTTAGTTTTAGTTTCTAGGTTTCATATATGGAAAATTTGGTTTAAAGTATAAACCGAAATAGAAAATGTTTGCCCAGAGCGAAATGTGGTGTTGATTCAAACTCAAGATATGAAAGCACATTTACATGCGTGGCTGTAGCTGAGTGTGCAAAGATGCTTGACACATTTGGTTGCTTGCTACCAAGGATGTCCGGGTTCAATCCCCATCACACGGAGCATGAAATTTAGGATTTTTTATTTTTTTTTCTTTATTATGAAAATGTTTTGGGTTTAAAATTTAAACCGAACTGCTTAAATTCTAAACCTAACATATGTGCTCTCTTTTTTTTTTTACTTGAAAGGTTTGTATTTGACACTGAATTTAGTTTGGTCATATATGTATGTAGTCCAATTCAGCGTACATGCATAATTGGTCAGGAATACATACGTATGTATGTATGTATGTATGCAGATATGTAAATTTCGGTTCGCTATTCGCGCGAAAAACTTTTAAAAACAAAGTTAATCAGTACAAATTGTTAGTCATTTTCATTAGAGTTTGAGTAACTCCTTTCACTATTTGGCTTTTAGTAATTTTCACGAAAGCTTAACTTATTTTATTTTATTCATTTTAGTGCAATTTTAATAAAAAATCTTTTGGTTACACTACTTTACTTTATTCCTTTGATTGTTTAAACAAAAGTTGTTTTTAAAAAATATTTTTTTACATTATTTTATTGAAGATACATCGATGTTTTTGAATTTATTTTAATCGATGTCTTTTTTTCGATGTTCGATGTTTTTCTCTATTTCTTACCTATGTATGTGAGTGAAAATCTACGAGCACAATTCTAATACATAAATAAAACTTATTAAATACAAATTATTAAATCTTTAAGTTATTGGTGTTGGCACAACTTGAAATCTTTAATTTGTCAACGTTATTGTGGCTTATTAACATTTTATTTTTTTTTGCCTTTTAAATTTTTCCTAATAAACAATCGTAGTACAAAGCTCAATCAATAAAAAAATTTAATTTTAAATCGTAAAGTCGCAGGCTTCTTTGTAGGACTGTGTTTATGTGTGTGTTTTCAATGAAAATCTTTCATCTTATGTATATGTATGTATATAAATGTGTTTTTGAACGTAGATCCCAATAATTCGAATTCTATTTTACTGAAATCTTAATATGAATTATTAAGAAATCGACAAATGGAAATCTACAAGACTCTTAATAAATTTTCAGCTATTGTAAATGGCAGTGTTTATAAACACAATAATGCAAAATATCACTCTCTTTCAAATCAAAGTCCAAATTGAACTCATTTATCTTGTATGGTTGTGAAATTAAAGAGACTGATGGTTTGCATATATGCGTTAATGAATTCAGCTAACATTTAAAAAATTCGCCATTTAAAAAGGTCGATGCATCGAGACATCGATGTTGCTCCCTCAAAATCATCGAAACATCGATGTGCGTAAACATCGACGTTTTTCCAGCTCTACAGCGTACTGTTTATGGCAGAATTTCCGTTTTCAGAAAGGCGCATCTAGCTGTATTATTACTTTTTTAGCTTTTCCTTTTCGTATAACGGCCAGCCAAATATGCGTGCTGACATCAATGTAAACGGTAGATTAATACGGCCCAAGTTCTTACTTAGATATCTACAACCTTTTAACCTTTAAGTACAAACGAAAGAAGGCGGATGGGCCTTAAGGATTTTGGATGGATCTTCTTTCCAACCTTAGAGATGAAGGTTTCCATCAATATTTTCCACGCGTTTGATATATAATCCAATTCTGTATTGGAGCATAACATCAGCACCCGATGTATTGAGCTTTTTCACATTACTCGGTATAACATCTGATCGACATTTTTCCTCCGGTATTTTCGACTTACCGAAACGATATCGCGTTGTTCTGATTTGCATGCATGTCGGAATACTTTTGGTATGTAATTTGTAAAAAAAAAATCAAAACAAACATTTACGAAATTAGGTAAATTTGAAAATTGTACGAATGACAAAGACGTTATGCTTGTCATTTTTCTTTGTATTTATTTAATTTTATTTACTTTCTCCTTCTGTGCAGGAAATTTTCATGATATTCGATTATGTCCGGGCTTAGTGCTGGTATTAAACCAGCATTCCGCCTCAGCGAACTCAACATTATAGAATCCCGGGTTGGCTTTCCTTTATGGCCGTTCGTTAAAGGGGCGGTGGACGAACGGTAAGTAGGCGTGGCACCTTTAACCCACCTTTTTGGACAGGGAATGAACCGCCATTGACAAAAATGTACCCCGCGACCACCTAGGTCCCCTATGGTTCCCTAGGGACCCCTTAGAAAAATTGCCAAAAATCACAATTTTCATTTGCGTTTATTCGCTTGAAAAATATTAAGTATTCATTTGCACAATACATTTTTATATACAACACATTCATATAAAATACCCAGTAACCAAAATAGACATCACAGGGGCGGCAGCCCCAGGTTTACCACACAGAAAGGGAATTATAGGCCTCCTACGCAGAAAGTAATTCTACGCAAGAATACTGTGGATGCAAGTAAAAATTGGCATTTTTGGCCATTTTTCTAAGGGGTCCGTAGGGAACCATAGGGGGCCTAGATGGTCGGGGGTTGCATTTTTGTCAATGGCGGTTCATGCCCTCTCCAAAAAGGTCGGTTGCCACGCCCACTCCCCCTTCGCCCACTCCGCCTTCGCCCACCGCACCTTTAACGAACGGCCATAATGGAAAGTTTCCCCAGAATCCCTTCAACAAAGGTAAAGGTGGCGTACTATCTGTGGCTTTGAAAAGACACAAGTGCTCATATCTCTGCCGCTATCAATTTCCGCCTGGCCCACTCAGTGTTCAGCATCTGTTTCTTTTTAGTCTGCAGGTGGTCTTTAAAGCTTCCCCACGTATGAAGAGACAAACTGACGGTAAGTGCAGCAGTGCATCAGCAGTGCAAGAGCCACGCCACGTGTTGTAGAAAAATCTTTCGTACCTCACACGGCAGTAGTTCTTTGAAGTTTTGCAAGCAGACTTCCCACGCTCTTGATTGAGAATCTGCTCCACTATACCACTGACGCATAGCTAATTATGGGTCTGATCATAGAGGTATAAATCCAGAGGATTCCCTATGGTGGCACACCCCACGTTTTACCAAAGACCAGTTTACATTGCCAAAATGCTGCCCATTCTTTAGAAGTTTTGTGTTTCTCGTTAGATTTCCACGATAGTTTTGTATCCAGAGTAAGAGACTTCACTTCCGGAGAACTCTGAATTGTGACTCCTTTCATTGTGAGGGCAATGGGACCATTCAACCTTCTCCGAATCCTGGTTTCGGACTATGCTTTAATGACGAAATATCTAACAATACATCTTCTTCGGACTATTTAACCAAGAAAAAAAAAGAATTTTGTTATGTAAATTTATTTATTTTGTTTAAAATAAAATGAAAAACAGCTTTTTTAATAAATAAATTTTTCAAAACTAGATGTTATTTTATTTCTTCGTTTCTGCACATCGATTTTATTCAAAGGATCTTTTAAATGCTTGAGAAAAACGTTCAAATTTGGTTATCGAACGCATCAACTTACTATTGTTTGTATGTAAATTTTACTCCCAAATATTTAAAAGAAAATCTCCCCTATCAAAATATTTCAATGTGGCAAAGCTATGCTTAATGTTTAAGTCTGGAGAAATGTCAAAAATCTACTTTATAATCAAAAAATAGTAGTAATGAAACTACCCTTATTTTTTGTATCATGGAAATTTTCATAGTGCGGCACTAATTTTATGTATGCGACACTGATGTGAAATTAAATATGCTCTCAAGTGGTTTGAAGGTCACTCACTGCTCACTGCTTAGTGGAGTTGCAGAAAAATGTAATGCGAATGTATGAAAATTTTTCATCTACTGCAAAATTACGGAATGGAATTGAAAAGTACCCAAGTTCAGGTACAAATAGTGTACAATCAAATAAAATTGAAAAGTATTACGAAACAACATATGAGTTATTGCGCAAAACCACATATCTGAGCAATCACTTGTATGGGAGCTATGTTTTATAGTGAACCGATTTCGACGATTTTTAAAAATAGTCAAGGTAATATCTAAAAACGGACACGTGAACAATTTTAGTAAAATAACTTTAAAACTGAGGGAATTTTATGAAGTTAAAGTTAAAATTTAAGCAAATTTTGAAGTACCGTTATCTCGTAAACTGGAACCAATGTGGCAAAATATGGACGTCATTGAATTTAAAAGGTCCCAGTTAAGTAAAGTCAGCTATCAAAGCGTTTGCACAGAAAAAAAGTTCAAAGCCTCAGAAAAGTGTTATAAACGCCGAAAATTTCACTTTCAGAGCTCTAAAATGTCCCTCCTAAACATCTCAAAATTTTGACGTGATACGGATTTTCTGAAAACGGCATCGTAATCTAGAGGCCTAAGTTAGGTTTACGTGTTTAGTCGTTTAGCTGTGATATTTAAAAACTTTAAAATTTACCACCAGTGTAATGATCTCTTCATTCATCTCTTGATGTTATTTATAAAATCCCTTGGAATCAAATTCTGTTTCAAAATTTTAATGTAGTTGACACATAGTGATCTAACAAATTATAGCCGCACTATATTTTGACAAGTTTTAACATATTAGTTTTCTCTTATTTAAATTTTAAATTTTTTTTTTATAAAAACATAGTTTATTCTTTATCAAAATCCATGTACAATGTTAAAAAAAAAAGTAAAGAAGTATAAGTCAAGCGAAACCGAATTTTATATTTTATTTTAGGTATCAAATATCGTCGCTCCAACTTTCTCTAAACCATGATACAAAAAAGAAGGTAATTTCAACAAACAACTTTTGACAGATAATAAAATTTTTTGAAGTTTCATAAATTGTGAGCATTCTCAACGGCCTTGCCACTTTAATAATATTAAAACAATAAATCGGAGTATTTTCTTTCCCAAATTTAATAATATTTTAAATGGAAAATCATTATCAGTGCTTGGTAGTTTTTTTACTTACGGGGTTGGCACCTTTTTTTATTAAAAATATATAAAATATGTAATGTTAAAGGAGACTTCATTGAAATTGTTCTTTTTATTTTATAATAAAAATCACGGGAGAATAATGTTGTTATTTTTTCATTTTCTTATTTTGTATGCAATCTTGCAATTTAAAAATCTAATTTTAAAGAGTTCTTTTTCCAAATAAATCCTTTTATAATCGCTAATTCCACGTGAATTGTTCTCATAATTTAACATGCAAAACAAAAACAAATTGGGAAAAATTATTTTTGTTTTACTTTATAATTTTGGGAATGTTTGTTCACATGAAATTCGTGATTCGTGATGAAATTCGTGAAAATTTACTTTTAAATTTCTCATCAAATTTTGCCAAAAATTAAGCTTTGTGGTTGGCGTATCACCATTAACTTCAACAAATTTCGAATTTAAAATTTCCAGTGTACGCAAAAAACTGGAATTCGTCTTGCGCAGACCGCCCTCCGATAAGCAATTAGCATAAGTATAATGGTGATCACTTCGTTCATCCGTTCTGAAACCTAGTTTCGTCAACCCCTTTTTGAGATTATGCATTAATTTTCAGGTTCATCATATTCGACATCTTCGAGTGAACTGATGAAATCTTCCGCTTAAAATAAAATATTACTGCTCGCGATCAGGTAGCATGAATTTAATGAAATGTCATAATTTCATTAAAAGTCAAATGGTTAAAAACAACAACGAATGTCAATAAATGAAACTACCTTCTTTTTTGGATCATGCTCTAAACTACCTAAATGTCTATAACAGTCTTATTTGTTGTTAAGAGATTGTTATTAGTATTAACGTGGATTATATGAGCGTCCTCAGTTATTGAAATATCGGAATTTTCGTATATCCGAAATTTGCCGTTATACGGGAAGCGGGTGTAATTTTAGTCCGATTTGACTAATTTTTAACGAGTTACTTTTCCGTACCAAGATTATTAAATGCACCGCGGTAGAAATTGATAAATGGGTTACCGAAATACATATTTATGGTCATAAGAGCGCGGCGCCATGCCTAAAGTCCAAAAATGTATAATAACACTGGTTTACAGCTAAAATGCTAAATTCTATGGATGCCACTATCAAATTCTTATGTAGAATTTTTCGGTGATTTCACAAATCGAGACAAATTTTTGAAGTGAAACTTCTTAGGCGGCGGTATCGCAAAAATGGAGAGTGAAATGTTTAAAACTGAAAACGTTACATGACCCTATTAAGCTGGTATTTCAGGGTACTATTTTATATATATATAAGGAAAATTTGAAAGTTAGAGGGGGCTCGAGCACCCCCCTGCCCCTACCTGGCTACGCCCATGGATATTTATAAGTTGATTTGGGAAACACAACGCGGAATTTCTTTGCACACGCCACTGTTATAGGACCCCTAAACCACACAAAAACATTACGATATATCGGGCTTGCGACGAGCGTTTGTGTGGTGTATGGGGTCGTTTGTACTAAATTGCATAGTTATTGCGCTAAAATAAAAATTATTTTGATATTTTGCTCATGCTTGTGTTATTGTACAATAATTTGTGCTTCTTATGGCGACCACTGCGAAATTTTTAGTCTAGTTTTGATTTTGGTGTCCAGATCGTGCTGTAAAATATATCTTGCACATATTTACTTGAGCAACGTTTCTTTGCGCAATTTTATGCGTTAGTAAATTCCACAATATTGGCTTGTACAAGTCTCAGGTTGCGCAGGGATTTTGTGTGGTTTAGGGGCCCTATAAGTTTGTTTTTNTTTTAGTTTAAAATAGTTTAATTTAATTCATTGAATTTTTTCATAGTTTTTTAAATATACATAAACACTTAAATATTAATAAAAAAGAAAAATAAGGTAAACATTCAGTCATAAAATACAAACAAAAATTTTAATATATTAATTTTTTTGTTACTTCATTTTAGTTATCTTTAAAATTAATTAAAATTGGGTTTATTTTTTAACAAGGACCATGTAGTTCGAAATTAAAGCAATGTGCAGTATACATACATACATATATATGTATATATAAAAAAATTTCAACAAGCTTTCATAAAAATTTAATGCTTTTTAATCTGCATTTAAGAAACACATAGGAAGCAGTTTTATAGGCCATTAAATGTTAGTATAATAGAACACAGGTTTGAAGTAACACAAAACTCACATTGATTTTGGTGTTATTTTGTTTGCGGTACTGCGCATTTTCATCCATATGAATTTTATGACAGAAAATGCATGCTTTGAGGCACTTCAACCGTGTATTCTATTATACATACCAAACTTCAGTGGACTTTAAAACTGCTTCATATGTGTTTCTTTAATGCAGAATAAAAATCTTAAAATTTTTATAAAAGTTTGTTATTTTTTTTTATATGTACATACATGCATATGTATATTGCAGAATTTTTGAATTTTGAACTATATGGTCCTTGTTAAAAATAAACCCAATTTTTATAAAGATAACTAAAATGAAGTAACAAAAAAATAAATTGTTAAAACTCATCAATATGACAGATAGTATATTTATGCAGACGACTGTGAAACATTTCTTTTATTCCGTTTTGAGATCCTGTCTCCAGCATAATGGAAATATCTTTTGATTATTCGCTCCATTATTTCCACAGATTCGTTGAATTTTTGCTGGAACGCTTCTGAAATAATATTAAAAGTATATTAATCTTTTTTGAGAGCTGGTCATCAACAACTAAAGCGTACTTCTAATTGCCGCTGTTGTGATGAGATGCCGCACAGGTCTCTTCTCTGCCGTTCCCTTCACCAGAGCGACGTCGTAACGACGTGGTTTCGAGTTCACCCAAACGACTTCACCAGGGCGACGTCGTAACGGCTGCACCAAAGCGACGTCGTAACGACGTTGTAGCGTCTTCGCCCTGTGGCAAATTGGGTATGTAGTACAAACGAAAACAAATCTAACAAGCTGCTCATTGATATAAATGCGAACTGTACTGATTGTCAAAAATTATGCGTTTGTTGTACATTTCTTCATGTTTGTCATTGTGCATGTAATTTTCTAGAGTAGTTTTGTGCTGTTGTTGTTGTTGTAGCGGCTACAACAACCCCGCCCAGGACGGTTGGTATCTCAGTCGTTGCCGTCAAGTTCCACTAACGGCAGCCCTAGGAAGCGCGCAGCTTGTGTAGGGTTGGTCGACAGGGACAAGGCCGTTAGGGTTGTCGGGTTTTCCGGGCATGCGAAGAGATGTTTCGAGTCATGTTGGGTCTCTCCGCATGCCGGACACTTATTTGGCACATCCTCATTCAATCTACTCAGGTAGGAGTTTAACCCGCTGTAGTAGCCGGAAAGAAGTTGTGCTAGTGTCGTTCGTGTCTCCCGAGGCAGATGAAGCTCCGTCTCGTCTGTGTCCGGGGGCGGTATGCCTAGAACGGCATTCACAGGTCTAGAGTCTACATAACTCGAGACTGAGTCCCTGTGAATGCCGTTCAGGGCCTGTCTGTAAGCTGTCGGGTCTTGACGGGTCCAGAGGTTGCTCTGGACTTCGTCCGTCAGTTCATATAGATGCCTCCTGACGTGCCTAGGCGAGGGCTCCTCTGCAAGCAGCTGTCTGCTTGGGTGGCCACTTCTGTGGCTCCCGATCAGGAACTGCTTGCAGAGCATTATATTATGCTCCTTAACTGGGAGCATATGCGCCTCGCCGTGCAAGTGGTGTTCAGGCGACATCAGGAGGCATCCCGTCGCTGTCCTAAGTGCCGTATTTTGTACCGTCTGTAGCTTCGTCCACTGCGTCCTACTAGTCCCTGGCGACCACACTGGCGCTGCCCTACTAGTCCCCGGCCGGCCTATTGCCTTGTATGTTGCCAGCAACGTTTCTTTGTCTTTGCCCCAAGTACAGCCGGCTAGCGACTTGAGGACCTTGTTGCGGCTCTGTACTTTATTGACAATAGCGGTTGCGTGCGCAGAGAAGGAGAGCAGGCTGTCGAATGTTACTCCGAGTATTTTGGGGTTATTCACCGTCGGAATTGGTGTGTCATCGACGTGAATTCCCAGCGGTAGCCTGACCTCCTACGTCCAGCTTGTGATCAGGGTCGCAGAGGATTTCGTAGGGGAGAGGGCTAGACACTTTGCAGTGAAGAAGCGAGAAAGTTCGGAGAGATACCCGTTTACTTTCGAACACAGGTCATCAATTCCATTCCCAGTCGCCATGATCGAGCAATCGTCGGCATAAGAGACAATCGAGACTCCCTCTGGTGGTTGAGGGAGCTTTGANAAAGTTCGGAGAGATACCCGTTTACTTTCGAACACAGGTCATCAATTCCATTCCCTGTCGTCATGATCGAGCAATCTTCGGCGTAAGAGACAATCGAGACTCCCTATGGTGGTTGAGAGAGCTTTGAAATGTAAAAGTTAAACAGTAGCGGGGAAAGGACACCACCCTGTGGAACCCCCTGTTTTATTTTCCTGAATTTACTCGTTTTGTCTCTAAACATTACCGACGAGTGTCGACCACTCAGATAATTTGCCGACCACCGTTTGAGCCTCTGTGGGAGAGAGGAGGCCTCTATATCTTCTAGTAGCGTGGAATGGCAGACGGTGTCAAACGCCTTTGACAAGTCCAACGCTACTAGAATCGTTCTCTCACAGGGACGGTTTCGGTTAAGGCCACGAGTTATCTGAGTGTTTATGGCGTTAAGTGCTGTTGTTGTACTGTGTACACTTTACGGAAACCATGCTGATGCTTCGCTGGGGTCAAGTGGTTTGTGAAATACGGGAGTATCAAGGCCTCGAGTGTCTTCGCTACCGGGGAAAGGAGTGTTATCGGACGATAAGAATCTCCTTTGTTGGCAGGTTTCCCCGGTTTGAGCAGTGGGACCACTCTCCCCACCTTCCAGATGTCTGTGATGATGAGAGTGGCCATAGACAAATTGAGGACCTCCGTTAGGTATGCTACCATCGCAGGACCCAAATTTTCCAGCATCAGCATGCATATTCCGTCGGGACCCATGGCTTTGGGGGCTTTCGCCTTCCCGATGGCCACCTGAACTTAACCGCAAGTGAAAGCAAGGGGGGCACAGGTTGTTGGCAGTTTGTGCAACCTTCTGGTCACTCGACGCTTAGCTTTGTCCACCGGAGGATGCAGTATGAACTGCCGGCTAAAATAGCTCGCACATCGCTCCGGGTCCGACGAAGCATGGTCGCCGAAGGAAATTTCGACTCTGTCGTCGTGCTTCGTCGGATTGGACAGCGACCTCACGGTTGACCAAAGCTTGCTCACACCAGAGGTGAAGTTACAGGTCTTCAGATGGTCCTCCCACTTCTTCCGCTTATGTACGTTTACTAGTTGCCGAATCTCCGCGTTGAGATCCCTGATACGGGGATCTCCGGGATCGGCCTGACGAAGGCTATCACGCTCATCGGCTAGAACAGCCGCTTCGGTTGGGAAGTTTGGACGTGGGTCCGTTATACATCCTGCCGGTATGAAACGAGCTGCAGCAGCAGTGACAGCCCTGCGGAACTTACGTTCACCGAGATGGAGACGCTTTAGAGAAGTTGAATTGCTGTGCAATTTCGTCTCTTGGACCGCAGCTATCAATATACCATGAAGACGGTTATCTCCTCAATCTTGCTCTGTAGCCCGTTGCAGTTAAATTGAAGGAGCTTCATGTGGTTCGGGAGACGTGTCGTGATGTGGGGTGTTAGGCATGTGTGTGTTCTTATCGCCGTTGGCTGTGTGCGCTGCTGTGATGATTGCCGCCCTGTGGTGGTGGCGGGAGGCGTTGCAGTTGAGGTCTGCGACCGAGCAGCGCAACACGGGCCCTCGAAGTTCCCAGTCCAATCTCGCGTGGTACGCAGACCTGAGCATGCCCTAAAGTGGCACCAGCCAAGGCAGGTGTTGCACTTGACTGATGTCACATTACGGAATATCCTGGTCTGACATACCGTGCAGATTGTAGGGGGAACCAGGAGTTGTTGGCGGCAGCGTGTAGGTGGTGGTGCGGTTGTGTGTGTTATGTGGTCTGTCGTGGCTGTGGTATGGTCTGTGTTGTTATTATGTTGTTGTGTTGTGGTGACTGTATGAGGCTGCTCGGGTGGACTGAGGTTAGCCGTGGAGGCTGCTCTGTTTGAGCACTGCCGATGAGTCCGTAGTCCTGAGCAGACTGTGAGGTGACTCCAACCCTCGCCGGCATTACCCTTGACTGATGTGGAGTTGTGGTGTAGTCGTCTCCGGCATACACATCAGGTGTAGATTTCTGGCCCTGGGTTTGACTCGATGCCAACCCTGAGTAGAGGAATACGTAGTGAATGTAGCCCTATGGACGAACAACTTCTGAGATACTTCGCCGACCTAAACGGGGTTAGATGGCCGAAACAGCAGCCCTTGGTCGGGTAAAACCCGAGTCATTCCGGTACGTAGAACCGGCTGTCGTGGGAATGGTAGTTTTGTGCTCTTGCTATCTCCTTGTATTAACTCGTCCTTCGTTGGTATACTCTGATGAATATATGTGAGGATGATAGCAAGGTCAACTTCTATAAGGTAGTGTTACAGGAGCATTTGAAATTTTCGCCCGATGTTTATTAAAGAAAGCCATAAGCGTAGCGACCGTAGGTTTACCTTGGTGTTGTTTTGCTCTAGCTTGCACCGTTTGTGGGCCTATGAAAGATCAACAAATTTTGATTTTCTGGCAAGTTGTACAACTTATCGCTACATTAATGGCCATGTTGTACAAACTCATTTAATTTGCGTTTATTTTGTACACTAAATAACCGAAAATGGATAACTCAGCCGAAATAGGTACGCGCTTTCGTTGAATTTTATAAATGTAAGCCGAAACTATGAAATTGTTAAAATGAGATTTTACAATGAGACTGCTCGCAAAATTGCAATGTTTGTGGGCAAAATGTACAACTTGATTGCGGATCGATTCAACCCGAAGTCATAAAATCTGTATCGTTCGTTCGATTTTGAAAAATTTATTATATTAAATGAATTACCCCAATATGGGAATCAAATGAAGTGGTTTTAAATAAACCGTATTTTTTAGCTACATTTAGGAGGGCTGAAGATGAAGATGAAGATGAAGATGAAGATGAAGATGAAGATGAAGATGAAGATGAAGATTATTATTGTTGGTATGAACGTTTTCTCAGCCACAAATAATTATTAAATTTAGCAGTTTAGCAAAAAAATAAATTAAATCTCGCAAAAAAAGTTTCACTTCTTCCAAGTGTAGATACTACACGCACTGGGTTTTTTTCAACCGATGACTTTTCGAGATATGTATTTGCAATTTACCGTTATTCAACTTAAAAAATAGTGGTTTCACTTAATCAAGTATATCTTACGAACCAATTGAACAATCATAATATGAGATACGGGAAATGAAAGCAAATGAAATTCTCTAGAAACCGTAAACACATCACTTTTCGATAGCCTTGATAGTTTCTGGGAAATTAGTTAAGTGTACTCAAAGTCACTAGTTAACTGCCGATTCTGAGTTAACTACGCACTGTGAAATTGGCTATTAGAGTAGAGCTGCCATAATCCTGAACCCATCAACCAGGACACTTATTCCCTATAAATAAAGTTTCTTTGGGTTTGGCGTTGCATTATCTTGAAATATTTTCTGATATTATAAATAATGTAGTTTTGTGGCACAATCCGTAGAGCCGAATGATTGATGGTGATGAACGGCTCAAGTTCAGATTGTTTTTTCTTTATCATAAAAGAACATTTTCTCTTGACGGTGACGACTTGGTAAAATTAGCAAATTCACAAGTCCTACAATGCGCTTCATGATCATTTTTGCCATTTTGTATATGCATAACCACGGTGACCATTCTCTACATTAAAGATAGAGGATTTTAAACCTTCTTTAGTGATCCTAGAATTATTAGCCCTGAAACAGTATATTTATTTTGCATATAATTTCGATCTTTTGTGAAAGCAGTACATAAATATTCAGTTTTAGCATCATACATTTGTAGAATATTTTCCATAACTTTGTGCTCGGTACTTTTATCCCGCAAAATCTGTTACTAACATTCCAAGGCCGGGAAACATAACGAAAATATCCGATTACTTTTGAAGTACGAGTGGTATTCAACGTTTCATTTTCTGACTCGGATTTCGGCCAAGCACAATGCAGTGAATAGCATCCGGAATGAGCTGAATTACAAAGCGTACCTTTTAAGGGTTCCACTTCCCTTCCATCTTTGATCATTTTTACAACATTTTCAAGGTTGCCTTCGTATTTGTAGCTTCTCATGTTGAAAAACCTCTCATACAATCAGCAATAATTTTTTTGGCGTAGTTTCGCCCAATGAATATCTGCTCTCACAAAATTTAAAGTTACTTCCATACCTCGGCTTGACCCGAAAAAAAAAACATCAAGCTATGTGTATTTTATTGTTAGTTTTGGAATTCATATACGTAAACAAAGTTTGCAATTTTAGAGTAAAAGTAAGATCAGCTGCGCCACCGCTGCTACCTGTTCAATAGGCTTTCCTCCATACAGAATATTCAACGTGAAAAAACCTTTGAAAAGCTAATACTAGGGCAATTTCTTTTAGAAACATGAACAATAATCATTAACGTCTAATTTTAAATCATATATACTCACAAATTTTCTATGCAAAATTATAACTTCAGAAACCATCTACATATGTGCTGCTCGATTCGAATCACAAGCGTCCAGATTTAAAAATAAAAACCCTGTGGGGAAAATCTCTAGTTCTGGTGCGCTTCTAGTACATTTAGACCCAGTACTGGTTCGCGATAAATCTCTTTTGCATGCAAGCAACTGGCGAATTTAACATGGCGATGTCCTAGGAAGTGTCAATTGCCCCCCGCTGCATCCCTTTTTCGATAGTTGTGAACTAGTCCTAAATTCTATAGTTCCGAACCAGTTCTAAAATCGACAGACGAAAGAAAAAATTATTATGATATTTCAATCTTTTTGGTTCTTCCGTGTGTGCGGTTTAGATGTTATTTTGGAAGAAATGTGTTTTCAATTTGAAATTAAATTTGTTTAATGATTGTAAGAAATGTACGTTTACATACCTTTAGCTGTAGCTGAGTTTGCAGAGGTGCTCGCTGTTAGATTCCAGACGGTGCCATGACGTTGAAAAGTTAACACAAATTTTGGTTTTGTATTACCAAGCTTTGAAAAGGCATCTGCGAAGCACAAAATAGAAGCGTATTTGAACGAAAAAGCCGCCGAATACATATCTATGTAAAGTAAACAAGCCCCCCGCTGCATCCCTTATTCGATAGTTCCGAACTTGTTCTAAATTCAACAAATAAGATCTAGATCGTTCTGCATCCCTTTTTCTATAGTTCCGAACCAGTTCTAAATTCGTCACTTTAGATATAGATTTCTAGTGAAAAAAACTGAAAAAAAGTTTTTTTTTTTAAGTACCACTTTTCGCCGATTTTGGACTGGTGGAGATCTAGCTCCTATCGGACTAGTTCCATTTTGGCGATAGAGACCTAGTACGGAACCAGAATTTTGATTCACTAGTCCGCGGTTTCCCTGCAGGGAACTAATAGTTCATAGGGACAAATACGGGACTTGCATAACCTAAAGATAATTTAGGTAGGCTGTCTGAAGTGCAGCCACTCTAAAAGACTTACCCAATAAGGACTGAAAAAAGGGCTTCCCTAGAAAGGGGTGTCCCATTTTCAATTTACCCGAATGTACTTAAGTATATGTTTATACTATTTAGCATTACAAATAGGATTCAGTAAGCATGTTAAGTCTCAATAAAATATATTTGATCTGAACATTAAATATTTAATTTCTTTAAAGAAATATGATTTTTATGAACTAAAAAGGCCTTCAGAAGTACGTCCTACAAAAGCTTTTCTGGAAGCTCTTGTTTGAGTAGCTAAAGCAGAAGCCCTTCAATTTGTGCCACTCCGTAAAAAAGAGAGGGGAAAGGAATGACTTTCAGAAGGCCTTTTGGAAGAAATTTGAACTCCCGAAATTATCTACTGCGTAGTATGTGTGACCCCTCAGCCGTGTACCTACTCAGGAACTTGCACTTTTTTGGCATTTGCCTCAAGATAAAAAATTAGATTTTATCCAAATAAGCTAAACAGAAAGAAAGTAAACTCACCAGATATTTTTCAACATGTTAGAAAAAATGTTTTATTATCGATTTTCGACTATTTACTAATAACAGAAAGCTTAAAATTTTTTCAAAGGAAAAATTAGATGGGTGTCGGCATTGACCTTCATTAAAAAACCAGGACAATTTAAGTTGAACTAGGACACCAGGACAATTTGTTTAAATCAGGACAAATGCTGGAAAATCAGGACGTCTGGCAGCCCTATATTAGAGGCATGCGCTGTTACAATTAGAAGCATAGTAATGCAAGTAAATTTATTTAGTTTCTAGCACATATTTAAATATCGTCACCTGAAATGCAAAAAGTCGTAACTTATAAAAAATTCAAAATTCACTTTTTGATAGATATGATGGATTTCATCGAATTACAACTCCCCATATCGTTTTATGAAAAAAAATATTAGTCTCGACTTTTTCCATTTCAGGGTCGATGTTGTTACGTCTTTTTGCATTTCAGGTGACGATATATAAAATTTTATGTATATGTATGTACCTTTGTCTGTCCGTTAACAAACACCTGCAAGTGACGACAATGCGCCTTATTCATTCAATTCATTCTTCGAATGTTGAGTATGCTTACAAACTTTCGGCTGCTCTTCCAAATGCAAACTAAGTCATAATCCGTTATGCATATATCTACATACATACATATGTACGACTATCAATCTCTAGTTTGGGCTCATCTTGCATTCAGCTAAGAAAGTCAATTTCCAGTACAATTTCCACCGCAAGTGGCTGTAGTATTTTAGAACTTAATACATTGTGCAATGTAAATTGAATCAATAATATCCAATTATGCGATAACAATAAAAATTGATTTCGTCGTCATTTCCCATTCACTTTGGGTTTAAGCAAATGCTCGAGCACATTAGTTAGACATACACATATGCCACATAATGCATGCAAGAAACGCTCTATGTAGCTGCACAGCTCAACTGCAATGTATGTATATATGTATGTATGTACATTAAGCCGTATCACGACATAGTATGAAATAAAACAAGTAAGAAAGTGTAAGTTTGGGCGGAGCCGAACATTAAATACTCGGCGCAAGTATTAAATAGAGTTTTTTACCTTTCCGAAAACTAACGCTACATGGTAAGCAGGGGTGGTTTTACCTCTATTTCAAACATCTTCGATAGAACGTTCAGTAAAGTCATGAGATAACCTATATAGTCATATGTGGGCGGTATCACGCCCATTTTCCGAAATTCCAAATAATGTTACTTCTTTCCAAGGGATTGTTGTTAGTATCAATTTTGAGTAAATTAGCGTCTATAAATTTCGAAATATCGAAGTTTCAAGCATTTATGAAATTTACCGTTATATGAAAAGTGGCCGTAATTTTGGTCCGATTTCGATAATTTGGTCCGATTTCGATAAATTTCTTTTATGTGGCAAGCGAAATAATCATGCCGAGTTTGGTACACATTGGATGAACGGTTACCAAAATTCTACCATAAATTTATTTCTTGATAAATAATTGTTGCAAGCATCACTTTTGAATAAATTAGCTTTAATATTTACTGATTTATCGAGTAATTCGTATTTCTCTAAATTACCGTTATATGGGATGTGGGCGTGGTTATTGTCCGATTTTAAAAATTTTGTATTGTAAATATCAATTTTTAGTGAATAAGGTTCAGCAGTTACTAAAATACCGCAGTTTTCGTATTTCTGAATCTGAAAACTACCATTATATGAGATGTAGGCGTGGTTATTGTCAGATTTTGCCCATTTTCAACACCGCCCGTCCTACGCCCGAAAGAAGTACCTAAACTTACCAAGTTTCGTTAAGATATCTCAATTTTTACTCGAGTTATCGTTGGCGCAGATCGCGGACGGACAGACAGTCACCGCTTAATCGATTTCTCTTTTCATTCTGATCATTTATGTATACATTTGTCTATATGTATCTCGATTCTTTTTGCCTGTTACAAACAACCGGTATGCGAACAAAGTTATAATACCCTTGTGCACATGTGCGCTCGGGTATAAAAAGTTTAGCGTAATCGGTTTTATTTAAACACTTATGTCGAGAGAAAATTTTGGGTGTAAAAAAATGTTTTTGGGTATCCGCTAAAAACCGCCAAATCGCGTTTTTTGCTATAACTTTCTTATTTTATATCCGATTTTTAAAATCTTTATGTTGCTGAAAAAGTCTCGCTCAGGACTATAATTGGGTCTTCAAACCCGTTTTAATTTATACCTTAAATTTGGAATTACTATCCCTAGATTATTATTCAAAAAACGATGACGACCTTGCTAAAAAGGTTTAGGCTTTATTAAAATACAGTCCAGAGCGAGGCCTTTTCGGTAACATAAAACATTTGAAAAATCGTAGAGCAAATAAGATAGTTATAGCAAAAAATGCGATATACCGATTTTAGTGGGTGCATAAAAAAATGTCAACACCCAACATTTTTTTTTCGACATTAGTATTCAAATAAAACTGACACACGCTAAACTTTTTTTCGTGATACGCCTTAATGTACATAAATGCTTGGTAGATATGCGGATATGCATTGCATATGGAAGTGCTTGTAAATGTGTGCTTACGTAGGTGTGCATGTTGGTGATATGAACAAGTCATCATCTAGGGTATAACTACTCTTTTAGACGTAAGAGCGGAAGTGTCAGTAGTCATCACCGTTTGTCTATCCCAAATGACTCGAAATGGATGCATCTGGTGTCTTCATTTTTGGCCGAAAGGCATAGAGGAGAATGTGTTGAAAGGGTAGAATAATATGCATAGCTATAAGTAGATTAATTTTCATGATATTTCTTTGGCTAGTAAGCAAGAGGGTGCACGAAGGAGCTTGTAAATTTTAATTAAATTGGCTATTGTTTCATGAATTCCTCCTTCTTCTCAAAGTCAAAATTCGTAGAAATAAACTAATGAATAGAACTTTCATATCCTAAAATTACTATGACAAGTTCGAAATCTTATAATATTTAGTAAGAAGTTCAACAATATTAAATTATAAATACAGTTATTCACTATTCATTAATACCTCCCTGTAATTTCTTATACGAGTACAAGGTGCTTCTTCAATTATAGAAGATAATTCGGCCAACAATAACCTTCTTCTGCATAACACAGCACTCTCTCTGCTTCAATTAAAGTAAACTTATGTTCATACATACCAAAGGAAGGCATAATTTGATTTGATACATATATATGTCGTCGTTTAAAGTACAAAACCGCATATCGTGATTCTGCAAAACCGCGTAACTGACATTGGCTGCCAAAAATTGGATTTGCTCAGACAAGCTCTTGGCTCAATCCTTATCCATTAGTCCTGAAATATACTAGGCAGATATGTGATTGCTTTATAAAAAAGAGAACCATTTTGAGATATTAGAAAAATTATTTCTACAACTTCACATACGCGGTTTTGCATTTTGTTGATACGCGGTTTTGCACTTTAAACGACGATGTATTTAATTACACAGTGCTACAAAAAAACAAAATTGAATACACTTTTGAAGCGACCTAGTAGAGATTGTTCATCTGGTCGAGTTATCCACGAAACACCCTTCAAAGGATTTGTAACACCCCCAAAATCTGGATTTAAGGCCAAAAAACCGTTTTTTCAGAGTTTTCGTTGAAAAAAAAATCATTAAAAATCTTATTTTCAACCGTTTTTTAAATTCTCAATGGTTTTGGGCAGAGAATTGTTGACACTTTCGAAATATATACAGTGTTTTGTTCATTTGAGAGGGGTATGAGATGTTTTTCACGCGAGAAGTTGAATTTTTTGAAAACTTTTTCGGTTTTTCCGGTTTCGACGTAATTTTTTTGCCACTAATTGACAATGAATGAACTTCTTTGGGCATGTGTCATCGAGAGGCATTCACTACTTAATTACACAAGTGTTTTTTTTTGGGAAAGGACTTCAAGTTTTCAAGATATGCAGCATAATCCAAAATCAAATTTTTTGGTCTCAAGCGCCCTACAGGGGTACTATGTATTAGAAGGCGGGTCGATTTGAAAATCACCCAAGTGACAAGGAAAATCGTATTTTAGGGATCAAAATAAGATACTTTGCCGAAGGAAGCATACCTCTAAAACCAATTCTGATGTCCCGACTTCGTACTTTTGACCTTGAGCGCCAAAGCTTGAAAAATCCTAAGTTGACCCATTTAGAGTGCCCCAATCGTATTTAAATGTATGACCGACCCCCACTAACTTTGTAGGGCCGACCCACCCATGCCAGTGGAACCCCCCCTAAGACCCCACCTGTGGGGTTCCCCATACAAAAATTTCACAAAAACCCCCATTTTTAGCATTTTACATGAAAAAATCATTGCACGACAGCCAGTTATCTTTTTAACTCAATGTTAATTTGAAAAGTTGTCTAAACCGTACGAGTTTCAGCCTTCATTTAATGTTAACTCTAAGTCAAAAATATAAATTTGGCTGCGCAAGTGAACCTTTAGATAGCAAACAGTCGTTTTTAGCGATAGTTAGATTGATAACATATATATTTTTCATAAAATTTTGCACTCATTAGAACACTTTATACAAAACAATGGGAAATGTTTAACAATGGTTAAGATGTTAGCTAATTACTTTTGGAAGCTTATGTAGAAATGGGATGCAAAATGTCAATCAAGATACAAAAAAAAAACCACTTTAAGATGCTCGCTAACTACATACCTCAACCAATTCGAATTAAAAATGTTTCCTGGATCTTTTGCGCTTATAATACAGGTCGTCGGTTTCACGTTTGAGCGACCAGCAGTAATTAGCGATCATCTTAACGTGGTTTTTTCCAGCAAAGCGCTTTTCTATTGCCGAGATTTCCTGGTGAAATCGTTCACCTTGCTCGTCGCTAAACTGACCCAGATTATCCGGGAAGAAATCCAAGTGAGAGTGCAAAAAATGTATCTTGATTGACATTTTGCATCCCATTTCTCCATAAGCTTCCAAAAACTCTTGAACCACTTCCTTATAATTAGAACTTCTTTCATTTCCAAGATAGTTATGACATAAAGAGATAAAACTCAGCCATGCTCTCTTTTCTACTTCGTTCAGTTTTTCGACAAAATTCTCATCAATCATCAGCTTGCGAATCTGGGGTCCGATGAAAATGCCTGTAAAGTAAAGAATTAAAATGGTTGCAGATGCGTTTTCGAAAAAATTAATAGTCGGCAAATTCTTCGAAAGTAGGTACCTTCTTTTATTTTAGCATCACTTAGTTTGGGAAAAACTGTTTCCAGGTGCAGAAATGACTCGCTGTTTTTGTCGAGTCGTTTTACAAATTGTTTCATGTAGCCCAACTTTAGGTGCAATGGCGGCAAGATAATGTTATCAGGTTTTACTAATGGGATATTGAGAACATTTTTAATTCCAATTTGAAACCCCTTTCTCGGAGGCCACACGCTACACTTGTAAGGATCCTTGGCACGACTGTCCCATTCGCAGAAATAGCACGGATGCTTAGTGTAGCCTCCTTGCATTCCCAGAAGTATTGTCAGAACTTTGAGGTCTGAGACAATTTGCCATTGATGTTTATTGTAATTGATTAATCGTAAAATCTTTTCCATCGTTTGATACGTCTCTTTCATATCAGTAGCGTATGCTATTGGAACTGTTGGCAACTGATTCTCGTTGTGAATTAATACTACTTTCAGACCTACGAATTTCGTGAATTAAACGTAAATTTTTTAATATTGCTTAATTTTGGTTTTCTCACACTTATGATAAATAAAATACTTACTTTTGCAAGAACCGTCCAGAAATAATCGCCAATCTTTTGCGCAGTACACGTGATCGAAGGCAGCAAACAATCCATCCACATCAACACAATATACAAGTTTATTGTCTATATCATCAGCCTTAAAAACTTCTTCGAATGACGATAAGTCTAAGTTTCGTGTGAATGTCACTTTAAAGTCATCATCCACTACATTCCACTGCTTTATTCGTGAACCCAGGATCTCTGTTTCTCTATAAGACAGATTCAAATCTCGACTAAGATCACTATAATCTTGGCTAGATATAAAATGTCGTTCCTTTACTACTGCCCGATTTGGAACATACGACGAGTCCTCATTTTTTTCAATCGGGAACTCGCTGCAAGGGTCTGCTTGTCCGTTTGCAGTTGGCTCCCCTGTGTTTTCTTTCGGGGTTGGTCTCGATACAGTCAACACATTAGCATATTTTATGAGATTGCGAGTTTTGTAGTGATGGCCAACGGTATCTGTTTGGCAGAAGTAGCAATCTTTCGACTTGTGATACGGTTGATAATGCCAAGTCATGGGAGTCTCAAATAACAAATGCTGGTTATAACACTTACCGGATTTCACTTTCTTCAGTACTGCAGAGCACGTCGAGCAAACACTTTCGGGTTCATACCAAGCACTTTCAACGTATGAGAGTTTAAACAAGTCGTTGAAGGAGTGAACCACTGCTTGATTCTTTTTAAACTCCGAGCGATGTGGCTTGTCAACAAACAAGCCACACACGTAACAAAACCGGTTGCGTTTATCACACATTTCAATTTTTTTGGAGCGAATGATCCCGTGTAATTAATTACGCGAAGTTTATTAAGAATATGACGTTTTAGTGACTGCATTAATGACCAGATTCGCAATCTGACGATTGATGAAACAAGTAGAAAATACAGCTGAGTTTCATCTCTATGGGTAATAGCTATCTTGTAAATGAAGAAAGTTCAATATACAAGGAAGTGGTTCAAGAATTCTCGGAAACTAATTTAGAAATTGTATGCAAAATGTCCATCAAGATCCATTTTTGGCATTCTCATTTGGATAATCTTGGTCAGTCTAGCTACGAACTAGGTGGCCGATTTCATCAGCTTTACAGGAAAAAATTGTATTCATATCGGTATCGTTTCTCAGTTCAAAGTCAGAAATAATGCCATAAAAAAGGTTGCAGAAAACGCCCAAAGTCTCGAATTAGTAGTATATATTTACCAAACCCTCATTCTATATCAAGTATATGATAAACATTAAAAATAAAAGTGCATTATTGCTCTGTTAAACGAAGATTAATTGGACAAACCGACATATCTCGACTTAGGTCATTATTGTTTGCGACCACTGATATATATGTTTTTAATCTAACTATCGCTAAAAATGACTATTTGTTACTTAAAAAACCATCAATGTCCTTAAACTTAACCAATTTCTTAACTTACGCACAGTACCCCTATAGGACGTTTGAGACCAAAACATGAAATTTTGGATTATGCTGCATAACTTGAAAACTTTAAGTCCTTTCCAAAAATAAAAAAGTGGTATAATTAAGTAATGAATGCCTCTCGATGACACATGCCCAAAGAGGTTCATTCATTGTCAATTAGTGGCAAAAAAATGACGTCGAAACCGGAAAACCGGATGAAATTTCCAAAAATTTCAACTTCTGGCTTAAAAAACATATCATACTTTTTTCAAATGAATAAAACACTATATATATTTCGAAAGTGTCAACAATTCTCTACCCAAAACCGTTGAGAATTTTGAAATCGGTTGAAAATTGGTTTTTTAATGAATTTTTTTTTAAGAAGAAACTGAAAAAACGGTTTTTTGGCCTTAAATCCAGATTTTGGGGGTGTTAGAAACTTTTTAATGGCCGTTTCGTGTATAACTCGACCAGATGAACAATCTCTGCTAGGTCGCTTCAAAAGTGTAAAATGGCTGTCGCACTGTGTTATCAGTGTTCTATTATTAACCAATATGGGAATTTAAAATCTGTTGTCAAACAATTATGTGACTCTCAATGTACTTAAGTACAGGACTGCTGGTGTTCCATTGGTTGTAGGCCAAGAGCTAAGGAGATTTCCATATTTTTCCTTTTTTAATAATATTATTATTCGGTCGTTACAGTTTTTCTAACCGTCTGGCCGACTTTATTCCTAATTTGTGGTGTGCGTTCTAATATTATAACCCAAATGGAGGAACCTACAGTTTTACTCCACCTCCGAACGGTTTTTGCAATTCGGCGTGATTCTTGCAAAACTGCGCATAGTCTGATGAAGAGATGTGGTGATCTACGAAATAGCTGCTATAACTTCTACCGCTTAGACTTTGTTACTTTTTAAATTTTTCCTAATAAACAATCGAGGTACAAAGCTCAATAAAAATATTAAAAATAAAATTGTACTGTTGATTGCGGTAACACTGGTTATAGATTTGTTAAATGTTGGGCATGTTCAGAAGGCGCAACAGCTCAGTAACTGTTGCGATTGCACCTTCTGAACGCGTTGCACTTCTGATCAACTGAACAGTTGCGTGTTAGCTGATCGTAATATTTTTATGATCATTTGAGACAACATGTTGTGTGTTTTGAATTTGGCAGCTAATGTATCAAGCCGTTCAGAAGGCGCATTATGATCACTGATTTTTTTTAGCAACGGTTGCGCTCAACTTCTGCGCCTCTGAACCTACCCAATTATAATAAAAAAAAAAACGATATATGTATGTATAAGAAAAGGTGCACCGGAATTTTATTTTCTGCCACGTGTTTTCTCGTCATTGTCGTAAGGTTAGCCCTAGTTGCCGTAGTTTTAGCCCTAATTACCGTTGAAAAGCTCATACTAATCATCCTAGATATTCGGCGTTTTCCGTCGCCCGTCTTCATTTCGCAGAATTTTTTTTTTCGAATACTTTTAAGGACGCCTCAACGCATGAAAATTGAGATACACGAGTATTTTTTTGCATTATTGAACTTATTTATAAGAAGTGATTAAACGCAGGAATTATTCAAAAGTGAAAAATGTACAAACATTCCGTAAAAGTGTTTGATTATATTTTAGGAAAATTAAGTTTTTATTTTTGTCGTCCATATTGGATTCTCATCAACGTATGTAATTCTATTACATAGCGTACTAGGGCATCTAAGCCATTTTAAAAACTGTTTCAGTTTAAAACTATGTGTTGATGAAAATGCGTAGTTGGTAGCTGTCAGAAATTTTGACACCATGAATTGACGCTAATTGTTAATTTCATTTAAAGCGAATAGTCCGGTCAGAGTCCTGTACTCGAACGACTGAAGTGTGTAAAACGGAGCAGTAGTGAGAGTAACAGTGCAGCAACATCACAACGACAACAAAACGCTATGAACAGTAATTGCAACAACATGCTGCATAAAATATGCAGTAAATAGCGCACATCAACAACAAGATTTATCAGCAACAAAGCGTGAATGCAAGTAAGAACGTTATCGACAACAAAAGAAACAAAAAATGTGCGATAATGGCACGGAAATTAAGTTTAAAACATTTCACGACAGATGGCGCCGGACAACAGGATTTAGCGACAATACTTGAAATGACAACAATCATTGTCATAGCAGCAACAGCAGCAGCAACAGAAGCACCAACAATAGCCATTACGGCAACGATAACTAAACGGATGAGCTCAGTGTGGCGTATGAAAGACGGCTTATGCTCGACAAATGCCAAGCGTGGTTGAGCTCGGTAGTGGCAATGAGTTTGTTCATATTGAAGCTGTCATCAGCCAACAACAAATAACAAACAAGCAAACAACACTGATGATGCCATTGCAGTGAAATGTTAACAGCGGCAGTGCATTACTGTGATGTTGTCATCAACATAATCAACTCATCATCATTTGAATAATTTATTTGGTGACATAATAAAAGAACTTGCTACAAATTAGATGAAGAAGGAGGGAAAGAAAGTATAAAATGAAAATACGTGTAGGTATGAAAGGTGCTTATTTGTGATATTGTGAGTATGAAATTTAGCGGGTCGTGAACTATTATAAACGGTATATCCGTTGAAGGCGTGAGGTTAAAAAATAAAAAGACGCCGACATGGTCATCAGGTTGCCTGCTTATAGAATATTATTTTGGTTGTAAATTGAATAAAATAACCAGATAAGCTCTTGAGGTTATCGATATCGGGGGAGAAGCTCGGCCAAACTCTAACATATTTTGTAAGCGGAAATAGATTATTATTTATTTACCAGATAAGCCGATAACCACCCAATTCATTTCTCTCAAGCTTTAATTAAGTTTCACCTGTGTACGTACACATAAGAGGCATTCGTTTTCATTTCGGACACGGAGTGTATTCCTGTCATGAAAAACCGCTTCTCATAAAAATACAGTCGCTGTTCGGAGTCAACGACGCACATAGGAATATTTGTACAGAAAACCAGGTCGAATGTCAGATTTACCAATTTTGGCAAAAGTCCATAAACATACTATTCCTAAAGCTAAATAACCGACCTATTGAAAGGATGTAAACTGTCCCCGCTGCTGTCCCTTTGACACACGTCAACATGAAAACTGTCAATGTGGTGATCGTTGTTTTTTGTTCTCCAAGCTTTCAGTCGTTCTACTTGTTTCTTCGGTAATTGTACTTTAGTGAATACCTATTTCAACGAAATACCTTTTGAACGTGGAAGAAGAAGGTCGTTTCTATCATTCAAAACTAAATATATGTAAATGAATTGCTTTTAATATGACCTTATTTTAGAAAACTTATAATCGCTGCATTTTGATTTGTTTTTTGTAAATAACAATTTTAAATATTGGTATTTTTTGCCTGTTAAGGTTTGTAAGTGTTTGGTTCCTTGAAATGTATGTTACTAAATCCATGATACAAAAAAGTAGGTAGTTTCAATAAACAATTTTTGAGGGATAATGATTTTTTTTTGTATTTTCATAAATTGTGAGTATTATCAACGGCCTTGCCACTTTGATAATATTAAAACAATAAATCGGAGTATTTTCTTTCCCATATTCATACTAATAATATCTAATAATATTTCAAATCAAAAACCATTATCAGTGCTTGGTATTTTTTTTACTTACGTAGCTCGCACTATTTTTATTTCAAATATATAAAATTTAAAATTAATCGTAATTGTTCTTTTTATTTAATAATAAAAATCACTCGCGCAATATGCAGTTATTTTTTCGTTTTATTATTTTGAATGCAATCTTGCGATTTAAGAATCTAATTCTAAAAATGTTCTTTTCAAATAAAACCTTTTTATAGTTTGGTTCGAATTTACTTTAAAATTTCTCATCAGATTTTGCAAAAAATTAGGCTTGTGATTAGCGTATCACCATTAACTTTCACAAATTTTGAATTTAAAATTCCTTATGTATGCAAAAAACCTGAAGTCGGCTTGAACAGACCGCCCTCCAATAAACAATTAACACATGTGGTATAATTTTTATCACTTTCTTCATGCGTTCTGAAACCCCATTTTCGATATTATGTACCCGGCATAATTTTCAAGTCCATCATATTCCACACCTTTGAATGTACTGATAAAATCTTCTGCTTAAAAAAAAAATATTTCTTCTAGTGATCAGGTTGCATGAATTTGATGAAATGTCATAATTTTATTAAAAGTTGAATGGCTAACAACAACAACGAATGTCATTAACTGGAACTACCTTCTTTTTTGTATCATGACTAAATCTATCGTTGAGCAATCAAACGAAAAATAAATTGCTCGCATGTGCTCCATTTTTATTTTCCAAGGACGAAAAACAATGAGTCGTAAGGTTGTAATTTTATTTTTTTTGCAGAAATTTTCAATGTCTAGTTATAAGGAGATTCGATTGTCGCATTGTTGAAAAGCTTTAAGCCAGGCCTTTAATTTGGTAAAAATTACGTAATGATCGAAAACTATTTGTCAAAGATCTATTCAAAAAACTCAATCCATAGCCAGTTTTTTCTTACTTTTTTCTTCATCTGTAAAAATAACTTAAAAATATAAGAAAAGGAATGCCAAAAACTGAAATCGCCGGTCAACAGCTTTCACCTTTATTTTAAAGTACTCTCTAATCGGCTTCGGCGAGAACGATTGTGTCCTTAGATCAATTTACCGTATTCTTTCTTTTTATTATTTTTAAGTTATTTATCTAATTGAAATCGAAAAGAATTAAAAGTTAACAACATGTCGAACATGTCGACGTAAATATGTTCTAGAAAAACGGATGATGGATTTTTCTGAAAAAGTTTTTTTATTATTTGGCGCTGTAACCGCCTAACCGATTTTTGCCGAGTTCAGCAAAGCACGCCAGTCGTTTCTCTTCCGTGCCAACTGACGCCAATTGGAAACGCCACGTGAAGCCAAGTCCTTCTTCAACTGATCTTTCCATCGCAGTGGGGGCCTCCCTCTTCCGCTGCTACCACCAGCGGGTTCCGAGTTGAATACTTTCAGCTGGAGCTGGAGCGTTGGTGTCAATTCGAACTACATGGCCAAGCCAGCAGAGCCGCTGTATTTTATTTCGCTGCATTATGTCCATCGTCTGCGGTACTCGCCGTCGCCAATGCGTAAAGGCCCGTAAATCTTCCGCAAAATCTTTCACTCGAATATTCCAAGCAGTGATCGGACTTCTACCACATTGTGGTAGATCTGCCACTTTTTTGAGCATCTACCACTCAAGGTCTGAAATCCACAACATATTCGCATTTTTGAGTAGTTTTATTTTTGCTTGACATAATTATCTTAATTTTAAGAGTAACAACAAGAAGTATATAATACAATATAAGGATATAATATAAGATTCCGCATTCGCGGCGACGATGAAATTTCTCAAGTAAAAGTAAACAAAGCCGAATGGGAGGATAAGATAACTGAAACTTGAAACTCGTTACTCGGGGGTTTTTGGTGTCGCTGGCGGATCCAATATGGCGGAAAAAATTTAAAATTTGTTCGGATTCATGTGAAACTCAAAAATGTAGTTGAAATCGATTACGAATTCGATGTTCGAAAACACCCGAGTAACGAGTTTCAAGCGAATTTGATTATTTCAGAATAGTTTGTCAGATTTAATTTTTTTGTACTTTTTTTGTAAAAGTACCTTTGCTTTGAAGTGAAATTGTGAAAAAACTAATGCAGCTAGATAGCTGTGGTTTATTGCATTAAAAAAAGAGGCCTGTTTACTATACGAGTCGATGAAAAAGTGAAAACCGATTTTTTCTGACCGTAGGTCCCTTTAACCCAAATTGTCCCAGATTAATTTTATTTAGATTTTCTTGCTTTCATCTATATACAGGGTAAAAGTCGCGTTGAAGTAACGGAAAAAATATGACGAAAACTTTGGGAGTAGTATAGTTTTTCCGATATCGGCCGTTGCCATATGGCAACACGGGGCGTATTCCAGATGGATTGTTAGAGGACAGTATTTGGTTAAAATATGAAATAATAGAAACATTGTTTATAACTTTTATTACATTTATTGATAATATATGCATATTCTATGTGCAAAGCGGATGGAGAAGTTAATTTTTAGTATGAAAAGTAGCAAAACATTTCAAACATAAACCCACATCGTCCTCGTCCTATAGTAACGCGCCTTTATGCATGTAAAAGAATGCTGGGAGTCACTTGGGGTTTGTCACCTGCTCTGATGCATTGGTGCCACACAGCAATAGTCAGCCCAATACTGCTCTATGGAGCTTTGGTGTACTGGAATTCCGCAAAAAAGTCCTTATGCCTCGGGCCATTGGCCGATTTGCGGAAAACCGTGCTGCGAACTCCGCACGTAGATTAACGGTCCTAGGGAAATTCAATTTCAGAACCTTTGGGCACCACCTAATTGGGGCGGGAAGCACAAGCAGCACAGACTTCATGGCACCTAGCTTTAAGTGGAAACGACCTTTTTGCACAACGTTTGAAGAGGAGGGATGGCGCAAGGGAATGAAACCTAGCCATAGATTCCTAAACATTTTCACGGACGGCTCTAAAATGGTTATGGGAGTGGGTGCCGGGATTTACTGCCGTGAACTGAACGTCAGGCGGACAGTAAGGCTACCTGACCAATGGTCAGTGACCAATGCAGCATATTTCAAGCAGAGGTTTTCGCAATGAGGATAACTGCAGAGCTAGCCTTCACCGAAACGACAATTAATTCAAAATTAAACCTATTCCAGGCGGCAGTTAAGGCAGGTTCCTCATATAGTATTTCATGCATAAACGTCCTTCGCAGCCGAGAAGCCATTGCCATGCTAGACGCTGACAAAAGCCTACATATCTATTGGGTGCCCGGTCACAAGGGAATCTAGGGTAATGAAATAGCAGATGGGAATGCAAAAAACGCCACCAGTCTTCCCTGGAACAGACAAACTACATTTGCATACTACTTCAACACTTGTACAATGAAATATACGATAATATGATTAGGCAGTTCAGGGCTAGATGGAATGGGTTAACCACTTCAAAACTGCAAAAATACATACAAACGACTTTTGTTTTACACCCGTCTCATAAATACATGATGGTATTTTGCGTTGCCATATGGCAACACGGGGTCAATTTGGGCTAGCGAAAATATCAAAATTTGGTAAAAAGAGGAACAGTTCACATTACGCCCCGTGTTGCAATATGGCAACGGGCTTAAAAAACACTTAAATTATATAACATGCACGATTGTTTTTTATTGTTACTTGTTACCAGTAGAGTCACTAATGTTTTAACTAATATTTTATTACGGCTTTTTTTTTAAATAAAGAAACGCTTTCCATAAATTCACGCTTACTTTTTCGTATATGACATTTTGATGGTTTTCTGCCACTTCTAATTTTGTTTAAAGAACACACTTGCATTACAGTCGATAGATAGCAAGGATCTGACGGAAGCGTAAGCGTTTCGAATGATACAGCTTTAAGGAATTAGTTAACGTTCATATAAGTATTTTGAAGCAAGCGCTTTTTGTTTTACACCCTCTTAAACATGATGTATTTTGCGTTGCCATATGGCAACACGGGGTCAATTTGGGTTAACTTTACGTGTCACATATGCTCTACACTAGCAAGGAAAAAAATTGCCAAAACTCAACGCAATTTTTAGCAACTTCAATTGTGCACTTTATTATACTAAAATAAAGTTTTTTTTTAATTTTGCCATTTAGGTGAAACCTTTCAGAATTTTTTAAATTTTTGTACAAAGTTTGATCCAAACCGAGAGATCACACAGAATTTTTTTAAAGTCCGGTCACTGATTCCAAGAGCGGCCGCATCGGATGTTGTTATTGTCCATGCTTCTGCGCCATATACCAGCACGGGCATGATGAGTGACTTATAGACTTTACTCTTGAATTGCCTACTCAGTAAAAAGTAGCAAAGTAGCACTTGTTGGCTAGAGCGATTCTGCGTTGGATTTCCATGCTGACGTTATTATCGGTGTTAATGCTGGTTCCCAAGTAAACGAAATTCTCTACTTTCTCGAAATTATACCATGGCGCGAATGTGCCGACTGTTTGTTTGATGACAAGAGATACTTCTTCTTGTCCTCGTTTACCACCAGACCCATTCGCTTTGCTTCCTTATTAAACTTGGAAAGGGCAGAACAGACTTTGGCAGTGTTTGTTACCGATGATGCCGATGTCATCGGCATAAGACAGTAATTGCACGCTCTTGCAGTAAATTACTCCCGAGCGGTTTAGTTCTGCAGCTCTTATTATCTTCTCCAACATCAGATTAAAGAAGTCACATGAAAGAGAGTAGCCCTGACTGAAACCCCGTTTGGTGGCGAACCGGTCGGAGAGGTCTTTCCCATTTCTGACGGAGGTGGTATGCTTAACGTCATTTTACACAGCCGCATGAGTCGCCTTCCTTGTGGATTGGGCAGAGCACACTTAAATTCCAGTCGTCGAGCATGCGTTCATCTCACCATATTCTGCATAACCTCGTCGTACCTCGTCATAGTCAGGCGGTAGAACGTCGGCGGTTCTTCTTCTCCACAACTTATTGCGGCAAATACGTCTCGCTTCACTCTTCGGATCCCTATAGCGGTCCCACACAGCGCGCGTTGCGCCCGATCGCAGCGTGGCCCTGTAGGCGGCGTCTTTTATCTCTGCAGCTTCCTGACACTCTTCATTGTACTTGTTTTTCTTTCGGGCTCGCTGAAATCCGACTACTTCTTCGGCGGCGGTACTTAATGAGCGGGAAATGTGGTTCCACTGCTCGCATGTGTCGCTTTGTTGAAGAGTGCGCTCTGAGAGCAGGTGAGAGAGTCGAGTAGCGAATGCATTGGCTGTTTGTTGTGATTGCAGCTTTTCGACGTTAAACTTTCTTTGCTAATTTGGGCTCAAATTTTTTGCAGCATAGAGGCGGGTGCGTATCTTGGCTGCAATAAGATAGTGGCCCGAATCGATGTTTGGGCCTCGGAGTGTACGTCCAAAACACTGAAGGCATGCCTTCTGTCTATCACAACATGATCGATTTGGTTTCTCCTTTTTCGATCCGGACACAGCCACGTATGTAGCTTGATGGATCTTTTCATGCTTGAACCTAGTACTGCATGTTGCGGGCCCCGGCGAAGTCGATCAGCCCCAATCCGTTGTCGGACGTTTCGTCGTGAAGGCTGAATTTTCCAACGGTGGTCCCAAAGATCCCTTTGTTACCCACCCTGGCATTGAAGTCGCCAAGCACGATTTTGATATCATGGCGGGGACAGCGCTCGTACGTGCGCTCCAAGCGCTCATAGAAGAGATACATAGATACCTTATCTCTCTCTTCCGACGGGACATGGGCGCAGATGAGCGAGATGTTGAAGAATCTCGCTTTGATGGGGATTGTGGCCAGACTCTCGTCCACCGGGGAGAACGAGAGTACTCGGGGACGGAGTCTCTCTCCCACCACATATTCAACTCCGAATTTGCGCTCCTTTATATATAGAAGCAGTAGTAGACGTCGCAAGGCCTTAGACATTGCTTACCTTGCCCTGTCCAACACATTTCTTGGATGGCGATGATGTCAGGTTTTGTCCTTAGGAGGACATCAACCAGCCGGGCAGAGCCATCTTCGCCATTAAGTGTCAAGACATTCCAGTTGCATGCCCTCAAATCGTAGTCCTTTAAACGTTTGCCGTGGTCGTCATCATAAGGGGGGTCTCATCCGAGGCTCCATCTCTTTCTACCGTAACCCGAGGCTCCACTCAGGTTGGTCACCGCATCTTGCACATGGGTTGCTCATGTTGGCCAGAGTGCGCGAACGAGGACGCAATAGTTGGGATTGATTATAGCCGTGCAACTGTAGCTGCATACCCAGCGCAACGACTATATCCCATTGTACATTGTGGACTTATGGTAACTGAATATTTCAAAATATTTCACGAAAATGATCCTAAGATAAGTGAAATTAATAATTTTCATTCTATAAATCCCTAATTATGATTAAGTTTCATGTTTTATTTTATTGTTGAGTAGAAAGACACATAAAATAATATTGACCGGTTTTACTATGCAAATAGTCCTCTGTGCACTGGCCAGATTAACCTAGCGTAGCCTCGCAATTAGTCAACGTATATATAGGGTCGAACCACGCCAACTGTGTCAATGATTTTCCATTGATTTTCTGGAAAGTGAAGACAATTGTGGGAATCTGTAGATAATTATAGAACAAAAATACACTTTGGACGGTTTTTCGAAATTGCACTTCGTTTTTGTTTTTTTTTTTGGTATTATAAGAATATTGCAGTTTTTGGGAGAAAAATTCGTAACTCACAACGCATTTGATGAAATTTGATGAAATCTTTTTTGAGAGTTGCTGAAGCTTTTCCCTTTACAATAGAACGATTTTTGAATAAAATTTGCAAAACAAATAATTCTTCAATAACAATAATTTAAACAATTGCAATTATTAATATATTCTAGGCCCGCGATTGCAGTGAAATTTTGGCACATTTTTTTGGAAGTGCAATTTCGAAAAACCGTCCAAAGTGTATTTTTGTTCTACAATTATCTACAGATTCCCACAATTGTCTTCACTTTCCAGTAAATCAATGGAAATTCATTGACACAGTTGGCGTGGTTTGACTCATAAGCATTTTTAAGTGAGCGATTCTTGTTTTAAATTATGGCTGTGTTGGATATCCGGTAGATATCCGTAATCCGGATTATCCGGCCATTTTTCTGTTATCAGACCATCCGGCCGGATTTCCGGATTTCTATTATAGAAGATTCAATTAAAAATCTAGTTCACTTTTTTTTTGTATTTCTGTCATAAACTTAAAAAAAATAAAAGGGGTGGCTGTAAACACTTTTCCATTTCTCCATCGTTTCGCTATCCACATCACTACAAAAACTGGAATCAGCATCAGAGCCTTTGGCGATTTCCTCAATGCATTGGCAAATATCCTGGTGAGCTTACTCTTCAATAGAAGCTTTCACTAGAGTTTGGCCTTTTTCATATTCCATGCTAATTGATTAATTATTTTTTTTTTTAATTAGTTCACCATCTACCCAGTCTTTAGATTTATTGATGTCCACAAAACGAGTTTTGAAACGTGGGTCACAATATATTACAACAATGAAGAATTACAGGGAGATACGGGAAGCGGGACGATATGTAAACGTGTATAATAGTCAGGGTTGGGCACGCTGCACTAAATTTTTAATGCACTAATCATTTCATTACTACCATTCGTGTAGTGGTAGTGAAATTTAAAATGCATTAGCACTAAGTGCATAGTGGTATTGAGACATTGGTTTCACTACCGCTATGCACTTAGTGGAAATGCATTTCACTACTACCCACTATATAGTTAGTGGCTATAAATTTTTGAACAAACCTGTTGTAAGGAAATGGTTATTAAAATCAATGATCGCCAATTTTCCTAAATTCGTAAACTAGTGTAAATAGATAGTGATACTGCAAATTCTATTTCACTGTCACTATGTGGCGCTATTGAAATTTTAATTGAACTTTCACTAACCATACACTCCGTTGCATAATTATAAATCCAGTACAAAAGTCTTTCAAACAGCCGTCACAATCAAGATAGCTAACTATGACTTTTGCATGGTAAGAGCACTCTTAAAATAGATTGGTTAATTTTTTATAATCATAACCTTACTTAAAAGAAATAAAAAAATCTTACAACTAATTGTTGCGAAACTATAAATCCAAAAAAAAATCCCAATAAAATGAGTAAAACATGCAAATATGTCCTTCTAATACTCTATTTGCGCTCCATTGACTCTTGCAAAATCGCCAATTTAAGCCATATAACGTTTGCAAATTGGCGATCATCAACATAAACTTTCTTTGGCAGTATTCTCTACTAGGGAAAAATCGATACAAGTAAATCCAAGTACATACTCGATACTTTTCTCAATTTATCAAATAGTTTTTAACCGACTTCCAAAAAGGAGGAGGTTGTCAGTTCGTCGGAATATTTTTTTTTTTTTTTTTTTTATGTATGTTACCGCATAACTTTGGACCACGTCAACCGATTTCGATAATTCTTTTTACTACATACTTTTTCCTGCAATCCAAGTAGGTATCGAAAAAAAGTACTTGTATCGGAAGCGCAAAACTTATTTTGCTTCAGCATCTTCTTTGAAAAGCAACCCAGTAGAGAAATGGGAAGTTATGCACACTACATTTCCGCAACTATACAAGCAAGCCCGTATATACATAACGGTTGTTGGGTCATCTGTCGCTTGCGAGAGGTTTTTTTCAAAAACAGGTACAACTAATAGGCGTGTTCTAAAATTCGAAAATTTGAAATCAACTTGACTTCGATAATGTTTTCGATGGTTTAACCCTTAAATTTACAAGACTCGTATTAAAATTATTTATTTCATATCGCTGCTGCTTCTTTTACGGATTTCAATTAGAATATTCACTCTTTTCATCATATATAATTAATAAATATTTGGCAAATCGAGTCAAGTTCTAAGTTTCGAATCTCAGAACATTCCCGTATATCAAAATTTCGAAACCGCCTTTCATGAAAACACTTGGAAAAGTAGATTTTTTTGGGGAAATATAACAAAAAAGGATTCGCTATTTTCTTAAACTTATTTTATATGAACAAATTTTATCTATTAATCCTGTAAAAATGTATTCTATTGTTTTTGCATGGAAAAGTATTAGAAGATAAATAATCTTTTAAAAATGCTTATTTTTTTTCGGAAAAACTTTCATAAACTTTGAAAAAACTGCAAAATCGTAGTTCTATGTACAAGTACCCGATACCTTTCCGATACTGAGTAGGTATCGATACCTAATATGACATTATATGTTAAAATATAAAACGCTATCTAGATGTTTAAAATAAAACATAAGCAGTTGTAAAGAAAATATTCGAAGAGCAACAAAGTTTAAAAGAAAATGCGAAGTTTAGATCCACATGCACGAGAGAAAATATTAAAGAATTTCGCAATTTCTTTTTGGTCTCAATTTGTCTTTCCCTAAGGCAAATTTTTATCACTGAGTCGTTAAAAGTTTTAAAATTGTGGAAATTTCAGCCCACCCTAATGTGCATGCAAATATACTGATCTCCCATCTCATTAAGGTATTCATTCATTAAAACAAGAACTTACCTTAGAATATAGAAGCAAAACGTTAGTTTAACAGTTGTCGAATAAATTATAAAACACCAACAATTTAAACATTGAAATTCAGATGCAAAAATGCAAGTTTTTATATTATCGCGCTTGATAATCTTCCAAATCAAATCCCACCTCTCCATACAATTTAATTTAAATTTTCTAGTTGGTATTATTTCGTCTTCATCAGGCATATTTATAACCTAATTTTTGAGCATTTTTAAGTATAGCGATAAAAAATAATTTAAATGATAGTTAGTTTCTAGAACATGGTAGGTACCCATGGAAAATTCCATCATGTTTTTTGAAGTGATTTTTAATACATGTACTTATGTACATACATTAATTTTTCACCTAACTGTACATTTTTTAAGGATACCAGATTCTCACAAATCGGATCTTAGATAAACTGGGCCAACCTTACCTGCGCTAACGTAGTAACTCTAACTTATGATTCCCTGCTCATTTAACAGGTTATCCATTAGACGATTTTATATTTGCTGCTCAAATTAATTTGCATACAAAACTAGTAGTATCTTTCTTATTGCTGCTACTTTTCGATGAAACTTTTTCATATTAATTGCCGCCTCATTAGATTTCACTTAAGCTCGCATTTGTAACTAGGCAACCACTTTTTTGTCTGCGCCTTGGAAATTAGTTGAAAATTATAACAACAATTAATAAACACTTTCCGTCAAATCCAAGGCAATCCCTGCCACCACTACTGGTCGCTGCTGTGTAGAAGCCACAAACATAAATTGGCAAAGTGGTAAAAAGGAAAAGAAAAAACATCGAGTTTACTAAAATGAATTAAAATAAAGAGACGGCAAAACTTTCGCTACAAACTAAGCGCAAAATGCGTTTACAGCTGCAACAGCAGAAAGGAATGTAGTTTGAGAACATTTTATAATTTTTTATTTTCATTATTTTTCATGTTGCTACCACCATTGCTACTAGTCGCCGCTACAGTTGTACAGACTTTTCACTAATTGGCAGCCAATTTGCATTAAATGACGTAGGAACATATCTACAAATATACAGCCAAGCAAATAAAGTCAAGCCTGAATGGCACTAACGCTCGCACACCACTTTACTCACACACACACAAAGGTATAGGTATGTGTATATGTAAATATGTGATTGTCCCACCAATAAAACCTTAGAGGCGGAAAGTTGTTGTTGCAAGCTACAGGAATTATTTTGTTAATTTAAGCCAAAGCGAAGAGGCGAAACTTTTGCCTGCACCTACACCGAGTGACGACAAACTGCCGCTGGCGGAAAGGACTATTCGATACATAAACATTCAAACACATTTAGTTTGAAAGTTTGTGTGCAGCAAATTCGTTCGCAAAACTGACGACAATCACCAAAGCGCCGTTAAGAGGCAAGAAATTTTTGAATGAGTTGAGCTGGAATTGGAGAAGCTTAGAGAAAACACTTCGAAGTCATATGAAAGCGCTGGTCAGGCTGAAAAGTGGAGGCGCTCAGTACAAGTGGGCGTTTATAGCGTAAATCAACAAAGCAGGATATCCACTTGAAAATTTAGAAATACTGTATTATTTGAAAAAATAAAAAATTAAGGCTAAGCAAGAAATGCATTGCAAGGAGAGTTTGAGCAGCGCGTACTAGTAGGAGAACGTAGTAGGAGAACGTATGAAGAGAAGGTGAAATGCCCAAAGTGGAGAGCGCAATGAAAGTCGAATTGGCAGCATTGGCAAACTTTTTAATGGGCAAACTTTGAGTGGTGAGCTAAAAGTTTAAGGATTATGAAAAAGGGATTTCCCCCATATTTTTAGCTATGTACATAAGCAAGAGTATTGCGTATTTTTTACTTACTTACATATGTATGTATGCATGTATTTTAGTAGAAGCACTCAATGCATTTTGTTACGATTGGATGCGTACGTCTTTGTATGCGCGTCTGTGTGTGTATGTATGAGTGTGTTTGTGTCAGCGTGAAACGAAGTGCAAAAGTCAGAAAATTTACTAATCTGGAGAAAATAATGTCAAGGACGTTTATTTGATAGCCAATTACGACAAACTATTTGTAGAACTTTGCACTAAAATCTTGTAAGTATATTGCACACATAGTAAAAATATACCTACTTTTATAGATACTTTTAAGTATATATTAAATTGCAGGATTTGCAGACTTTCCTATTGAAAATCACCAATACAACGACCCTTACTTAAGTATTTTTACTGTACATTCCTACATTTACTAAATAATTTGTCGGCATTAAACTACTCGATACAGCGCGCAACTCTAAGAAGACACTACTTCTTCAATTTGACATTTCTTTAGTTCCTTTTTTACTATTTAAATAGTGAAAACAAAAGAATTTATGTCTTGGTATTTAAAAATTAACCGCTACTTACATATTTGTCGATCAAGGAGCCTTGGCTTGCGGCTGGCGAGAAGGTCTCTGGAATTCAGCGTAATTCTGCTTATACTACACGAGGTCAGAAGGCAGGGTGAGAAGTGCGGTCATGGTAAGAAAGAATTAGGACTCATACAAAATGTCTAATTATAGCACAGAGGACTTCCCTGTGGGGAAAATCTCTAGTTTTGAACTGGTGCGCTCCTAGTTCATTTAGAACCACTACTAGTTCGCGATAAATCTCTTTTGCATGCAAACAACTGGCGAATTTAACACAGCGATGTCATAGGAATTGGAAATTGCCCCCGCTGCATTACCTTTTCTATGGTTCAGAACCAGTCCTAAATTCGACATATGGGATCTAGTTCGCTTTGCACCCCATTTTCTGTTGTTTCGAACCAGTTGTAAACGAAAAAAGTAACAAGATGTTTTCTTTTTGGGTTACCATGGTAGAAATTTTTATTATTTGCAGAGAAATGTATTTTCAATCTGAAATCAAATTTGTTTGAATGAATGTAAATTAAATTGTGCATTTGAAAACACGTTTACATACCTTTGGCTGTAGCTGAATTTGCAGAGGTGCTGACTGTCATTGGTTATATTCCAGAAGGTCCCATAATCTTAAGATGTTAACACATATATTAGTTTTGTATTACCAAACTATGAAAAAGCATTTGCGACGTGCAGACTGGAAGCGTATTTGAACGAAAAACCCGCCAAACTAAAATCTATTTAAAGTAAACAAGCCCCCGCTGCATCCCTTTTTCAGTAGTTTCGAACTAGTTCAAAATTCGTCATTTTAGATATAGTTCGTTCTGCATCCCTTTTTCTATAGTTTTGAACCAGTTCTAAATTCGTAATTTTAGATATAGATTTCTAAAGTTTTTTTTTAAAAGTACCACATATCGCTGCTTTTGAACTGGTGGCGTTTTTGGCGATAAAGATCTAGTACGGGACTACAAATTTGGCTCACCAGTTCGGGGTTTCCCTACAGGGTTGACTGATGCGGCCATTATCAGTGCACGGACTTGGAAAAAATTTATAGTGGTGGTAGATTTTACATACAAAAAATTGTAGAAATTTCTAGATTTTAAAATAAACAATAATATTAAAAAGTTCTTGCGTATATAGGATATAACGTGGCGAATTCATAAAAGGTGCTGCTACCATAGCAGCTTGATTTTCGCCACGGTGGTTCTTAATGCCAAAGTGACGTATTTGCTGTACAATTGTTATAATTCTTACTGGCCATTGTGTGTAAAATTTGTAAGTATAATTTTTGGTTTATGTGCTCCTGTTATGTATCACCTTATATGTATGAATTCCCTTGGGATAAATTGTATTTTATATAAAACAACTTCAATATAATATTCAACTCATAACTTATACATAAATCAAAGCATCAGTGATCGAATGTACTTAACTCGGTTCGTATCGAATGAAATAAAATGGCAGTTTTTTTTTCTTCAATACAACTTGAATTGAAAAAGCGAAACTTCGAGTCGAACTTTATTCGATCACGGATGCCCTGATTCGGGCCCTGTATTAATTTAATAGGAGGCTCAAACAATTACCCTCCTCAACAAAATCGTTTCACGAAAATTAGATTTGAAATTGTTGAAGTTTGCAACTCATTTATTTGGAAGTCTCCCACACAAACGTATTGCAAAAGAAAAATATTTACTTAAACAGCTGATAGAGATGCAATTTCACTTATAAAGTGGTTATGGTCAGTGTTGACATTTCTTTGAGTATGCAGTTTTGTAACCCACTTAATTTAAGTGTAATAAAGTGCAAGCTTAACCCAGATGCTGGGACTTATGGTTGATTTTTAGACTTTTTTTGTTGAAAGTATTGCTCATATTGTTCATATCATCGAACATAGTACTTCATATGGAAGAATTCGATGGTAAGATCTAGCTACTTAAAACTTGCACTTGTGACACTTAAATCGGGTGGTTTAAAAAACTGCATACTCAATTCTGACAGCTGATTTGTAATTAGCGAACCAAGTGGAGGGATGCAAATTTTGAGCAGTAACATCGATCGCCAGAGAAACTTCGATCTATCGATGGTTTCCGATGTTTTTTAAATTTGTTAATTTCTAGTTAAATTTAAGGCAATATTGAAATTTAATACTTTAATAATTATGAATGTATTTTCCTGTATTTTATTATCCTTCCTATATCCTTTCTATTATTAGAATCAAAATGCATACCATCGTAAGGTCGTTAGGACCTAAAGATCCCAGGCCTGACCTTGTTGAAATTCTAAGGGGTGTTTGGTTCTGTTTTGGCGGCGAGGTTATTAGCAATCAGAATAAATCCAACAATTTTATTGAGCTTGGCGCCATTTTTATGACAAATGTTGTGGAAAAGCTACAATAATTTACAAAGGTAAGAAGTTATAGCTGCTATTTGGGAGATCACCACATCTACTAATCAGACTTCTTCAACCGCGGTCACAGAGGAGATATGGTGATCTCCGAAATAGCAGCTATAACTTTTACCTTTTGTAAATTATTGTTGATTTTCAATAACATTTTTCATAAGGAACGGCCTCAAGCTCAACAAAATTGTTAAATATAATTGTTATAAGGCCATAAATAAACAACAAACAAATTCTGAATGAATAATAAATTTAAGATCAGTACCGAACGTACCGAAAGAAAGTCTGAGAGTCTCACTAAAGTCGATGTTTAAAACATCGGTAAAACTTCCATGGATGTTTCGTCAATTTCGCGATGTTAGTAAATTGTAAACATCGATGGCAAACATCGAAAATTGAACCGATATCATCGATGTTTTAAAAGTATCGATGCATCGTTTGCATCCCCAAGCCAAGTTTCTCTTCGCTTGGTCTTTCCAACGCAGATGAAGCCTTCCACTTCCTCTGTTACCAGCATCACGACCCGCGTTGAATAATTTCGGGGCTGGAGCATGTCTGTCCAGTCAAACGACATGGCTAAGCCAGCGTAGCCGCTGCATTTTAATTAGCCCTAATAACGGCCTACAATACGACCCAAAAGGAAAATGGTGCTGGGTTTGAAGAAGGCCTGTCACCCTGAACATCCAATTAGTACTAATTTGGACAGTGGTTTAAACTGTTGAAAAAAACTGTATTGAATTTTCCTTTAAATTACACTGTGCGACAATTTTATGACAATTCAAACCAGCCCGAACTTTGCTAATATTTTCAGAAAGTATGCATATCCCGTAATAAAATACTTGATGAATTTGCAAACGTAAGCTCGTATTTTTATTTTATGGGCTACTAAAGTTTTCATGTACCGCCCTAAGTACTTTTCAAAAACGTAGAAAATATGGTTAAAATAAATGTCTGAGGGAAATTAAAGGTTAAGTCATATATAAGAAATTTTCACGAGAAATATTTTCGTAGAACATTTTAACCCATTATCTCCCGCCTGAAAAGGTCGTTTTGACCCTTACTTGAAGAAAACCCGCGAAACGCGAGTGTGGAAGTTCGTTAGAGCATTGATGTATTCTAAAAAATTATTCTCTGGAAAATTTTACTAGGGGTCTTCTCTGGCCAAAGCTTCATAACACCAACGTAAAAGTCTCTAAAAAATTAAAATAAAAGATTATCAAAAAATAATTGGGTTTATTTAAAATAAAATTATAGTTAAAAAACTAAAAAACACGCTTTTATTACAACAATAACTAAAAAGTATAAAATAGATTATAGATATAGCGATTCCGTTTGAGAAGAATAGGAAGTTTCCTAAATTGATTTAATTGAACTTTTTTTAATTAGCTAAAAATAGGATTAAAGTGATTGGCCCGTAGTCATAGTCAAAATAAAGTCTACTGTAAAGTAAGTTGCAGCTTTTTGACATAATTTTCAATGGGATATCTGTAAAAAAAAGAGAACTCTTAAGATTAATTCTTTATGTTAATAATTATTTAAATCTCAGTGCCGAAATTTATTTTCGAAATCATGTGGCTCCTAAATTCTGAGAATCTTGAGTACAGACTAGAGGTGTGCATAAATGGTTTGAAAGAGTGATCGGACTAAAAAAAAATTCTGTGTGGTAGAATCTGGAAAAAAATGTGGTAGATGTAAAAAAAATTTGGTAGATCTCAGGCTTTGGATCAAACTTTGTACAAAAATTAAAGAAATTCTGTAAGGTTTCACCTAAATTGCAAACTTTTTAATTATACTCTAAAAAAAAATTAATTTTAGTATAACAAAGTGCAAGATTGAAGTTGCTAAAAATTGCGTTGAGTTTTGGCAATATTTTTCCTTGACAGTGTAAAACGGTTCCTTCCATATCAAGATATTTTTCGAACATACATTTTTTTGCATCCTTGCGGAGTGCTGTCAGCGTTTCTTTTCATCACATCACGATTTAGCGAACAAATGTGGCACGTTGCAGAAACCGCTACTTGGGATTTGTCGATGTTGACAATTCTCAAGTAAATGTAAACAACGCCTCAGAAACCTTAGATGCACTGAAATTTGCTATTCTTTCACAAAAATCGCCGTTTTTTTTTAATTTTCGCTATTAATTCTTTTTATTAATCATATATTTTATAATTTAACATAATGAAACCAGTAGTTCGTTTCTGTAACAATTCTCTACCAAGGCGAATTGAGATATGAATTCGCCGCCCTGTTCTCTACTGCTAATGAGTAGTAGAGAATGACGTATCTTCTCTACCAGTAGAGAAATAATCGGTAGAGAAGAGTTACAGAAACGAGCTACTGGTTTGCTGTCGAAAAATTTATTATTGAGAAAATTTACGATTTTACAGTTTATTTTATCCTCCCATTCGGCTTTGTTTACTTTTACTTGAGAAATTTCATCGCCGCCGGAAATGCGGAATCTTGTATTATATCATTCTTGTTACCATATAGTGTTTAGTGTTGGACAATTTTTACTCTTAAAATTAAGAAAATTATGTCGGGCAAAAATAAAACTAGGTACTCAAAAAACGCGAATATGTGGTAGATTTCAGACCTTATGTGGTAGATGCTCAAAAAAGTGGTAGATCTACCACAATGTGGTAGAAGTCCGTTCACTGATTTGAAATGCTGTTTATAAAATAATAGTTGATACTAATATCACGGCGTACTAACACAAAATGACTAACATGGAAAACACTGCTGCCGTTCACTTCACACCCAAATGTTTTACTGCACTCGCTGTACTACCCCGTTACTTTTCTCTCTTTGGTGTAAATCAGTATTTGAAGTAAGCAAAAAATACTGTCATTGCAGGAGTTATAGCTAGCAGCGACACTACAGTGTTTGTTTTGATGGCGAGCAAGCATTGATTTCGCTTTTTTTACTGTCAAGTGAATTTGATTCATTACTGCATTTCTGATATTGTACACCTTTAGTACAGACAACGCATCTTTTAAACAAATGAGAATCGAGTATATCAGTGTCACTGCCCACGGAAAAGCTTGCGATGCCATTGGTGGCTGCGTTAAAAAAAATGCATACTGCGCTAGTCTACTTAATTATTATTAGTGGCCCGTTGACTCCCTTTATGATTCTAACCCCTTCATATGTGAGCTCATAGTTTGTTCAGTACTTCAGCTCAGCAGCCGCAATCATAACATGTATAAATGATGAATTCCTTGAAGTCTATTTACAAGTTAATATATTTTATTTTAAATATGTACCTAAATATTATTATGTACTATAAACCGCAGAGCGTCATTAATCCTGTGAGTAGTATCACTTGCAGCTAAGGTTGCCAACATTTTCCAAGAAATTTATAGTACTTTTTCCAAAACATATAGTACACTTCAAATGTATATAGTATTCTTTTTAAAAGAACATGTAAAAACGCTTTTTAAATAAACATCTTTTTTCTTTCTTATGCATTTCCTCTATAAAATATATATTTCTTTGAAAGCATACCTGTTAAATAATTATTAATAATCACAAGGTTTATTAATTAACGCTTGTTTTTTTGGGGTAACCGTTTAATGATTAAATACAATTGTTTGCACCTTTCTAATGATTAATAACACAGGTTTACAAAAAAAATTGAAAATAATCAAATAATTATATTAATCATGCAATTAAAAAAAATCAATAATAATTGAAAATAATCAGATCGTTATATTAATCAAGTAACTAAAAAATTCAATAATAATTGAAAATAATCAAAAATGAAAAAATAATCATGTAACTAAAATTAGTTAATAACTTAATTATTATTTTTTTTTAAGTAATTAATTACACATTTACAAAAAAAAACGTGTATGCATATCAAACCAAACCTATATATCCCTATGTTATTCGACATGCTGAATTTGAATCCGAGTACTGTTAGACTCCATCACGTCAGGTCCGTGGTCAATTGAAGGTCAAGTAGGAAAAAATGCATTGAATAAACCTGAAAATTTAATACAATGCTCATGAGTTTGACCTTGGGATGACCTTGGCATGACTTCTAGATGACCCTGAGGAATCAAGGGACCCCCATGTTCGGATTCAGCGGCAACAAAAAAAAACTATTTTTTATTTTTATTGAATAAATTTTTTGTCCTATTTGACCCTCAAATGACCTCGAAGCTGACATTATGGAGGTTATGGGACCTCGGATTCGGGTTCAGAGAATCTAAAACCCCATATATACGAATCTTCAGGTTTATTCAATGAATTTTTCCGTACTTGACCTCCAACTGACCACGAGCCTGACGTGATGGAGGCTTACACACCTCCGTTTCGCATTCAGCATATCGAATAACATAGGGATATATATGTTTGGTTTAATAAGCATACACGTTTTTTTTTTTGTAAATTTGTAATTAATTACTTTAAAAAAAAAAAATTAATTAATTAGCTAATTTTAGTTACATGATTATTTTTTCATTTTTGATTATTTTCAATTATCTTTGAATTTTTTAGTTACTTGATTAATATATGTAACTATGTGATTATTTTCAATTATTATTAATTTTTTTTAATTGCATGATTAATATAGTTATTTGATTATTTTCAATTATTTTTGGTTTTTGTTTTGAAATGTATAATATACTACTAGCCAATGCGCTCTTGCTTCGCGGCGCCTAATAAGAACTTTTGCATGGGCCAATGCGAAAATAGCGTTTAAAAGAAAAAAAAGGTCTTTAAAGTCAATAAATTTAAACGACTAAAGAGCAGGATTCATAGGCCAAAAATAGTAGCGCTTTGATGCCATATAGAATGCTTATCCCTTTCGATGTCATGAGCTTTGCCGATGGTCTTATTTCCACCTGTGAAATCTCTGCCAAGCGTACATAATCCTCTTTGATCTAGCAACTACAACTTTGGTCCTTATAAGGAAACCTAAGAGCACAAATGAGCGTTTTCTGTTATAGGAGGACAAAGAATCCTCACTGTACCACAGGATGAAATGTTTTCCCGTACATTGGCTAAATGAGTGGTGTGATCTCTTAAATATCGTTCTAATTAAGCCATTGATATACCAACCGTGTTCCTTCTTGGATGGATGTGGTCGAATCTTTCCTTGTCAATTCGCCACTTTTACAATTCCTCTTAATATTTATAAACTGGTTTCTTTGAGTCTTACTGATCCAATAACGGCCGCACCAAGCAATTTCGGAGGTAGATGCAAGATCGCATTAAGGGTGTATGAGGGCGTCAGACAAAGGTGCGCTTACACAATTTCATTTAGCCATCTGAAAAGTAAATTCATATGAAATAAGCACAGGTCCAAAGAAGGCCAAACCCATGGAGTTTCTAATACACTACGGCTGCAGTGCCATCCTTGGGTTTCTTTTCTGCAAAACCATTGCTTATCATGAAATGATTACGTATTATAAATTTCAACCAGGGTGTATTAAAAATAAGGATTTTCTAAATATCTCGCCTCCAGCGCCACCCAGCAGATCGATTTCTTGCAAACGAAGTCATCATATAGGCTCATATTGCGAATTTGAACGAAATCGGCCAATAAATACGACCCTTATAAATGACNGCATAGGGCCAAAGGAGGCGGCTGCAGCGCCATCCTTGGGTCTCTTTTCTGCAAAACCATTGCTTCTCATGAAATGATTACGTACTATAAATTTCAACCAGGTTGTATTAAAAATAAGGATTTTCTACATATCTCGCCTCCAGCACCACCTAGTAGATCCATTTCTTGCAAACGAAGTCATCATACAGGAGGCTCACATTGCGAATTTGAACGAAATCGGCCAATAAATACGACCCTTATAAATGACTCAACTCCAGTGCCACCAAGCGAGTTTTCTAGTAGTTAGTCTATATAATAATAGGACTATATGTGAATATGTGACAATTTGACTGAACTCTATCCAGTGGTTTTTGGGTTCAGTCCGAACAACAAAAACAGCTACCATTTTATGATGATGGTTTTGGCGACCTTTTTATTTCTTAATTGTTAATTCTGCCGGCTCGAGGCAAAAAAAAAAACTCTTAAAATTTCCTGAAACTTTGTGTCCAATTATAAAGTAACCTATTGAACATGGAATGCTTGATGAATCAATGATAAATACCTCAAATTAACGTATTTTCGAAGAAAAAATTTAGTTACATTTACACTGTAAATGCACCTAAAACTTCAACATTAGAAAAGTAATTGAATACGACAATATATTTTAATACAGAGGGCTCTGCAAAATCAAGTATTTACAAAGTTATTATTATTTTGAAGTGGGGAATAAATGTCTCGATTTTTCTTCGTCCCAAAGAAGCAACATAGCATTGAAGAAAAATAGGCATTTAAATTATATAATGGGATGAAACCACTACGGTTTTGCATGTCCCACCCGTGACAAAAAAGTTTAAAACTTCGAATTGCTTAGTTACTACTTAAGGGCGTTTTCTATAATTTCATAACTACAAAATGTTTATACTATGCAGCCCTATTTCATTTCTTTTATTATATTATAAGTTCCAACTTTAGAGATTTTGAAACGTTTTATCGTGTCCCGCCCGTGCCAATCACTTATGAATTTTTTCTAATGGTGCCTAACAATAAAAAAAAGTTTAACGTTTCGAACAAAACTTTGGAGTTCAGGTTGACTAAACACCATAATACCGTTGATGGGCTAAGCGATGTTGTAAAAAATTTCGCGTGGTCAGCTCGAAAAGTCAAGGTAAACATTACTATCATAGAGACGCCAGAGAGTTCTATAATGGGGGTTGTTTAACAATAATCCAAAAGTCAATACTAACAATTACCTCAAAAGTTCCAACCAAGAAAATCTAGAAATTCGCCTAACTTATAAATTCAATCAAATAAATAGCCTTTAAGTGACAAAGATATTAGCTAGACATACATAGCTAGTCTAAATAAACTTTAAAATCATTAAGGCACATTCGAAATTGCATTGCAATAAAATGCACCGTGCATCATGCATTTGGAAAATGCATATACAATTTCATGCGTTTGCAAATAATCCATTCTCCAATGCATTTTAATACATCAATCGGAGACTTCTAGTTTTCCTTTGGTATAACTATTGCCCCCTAAAATAGATCCTAGATGCAGCAGTATATCGTGCGTCTTACAATAACTCTACTGTGATAAAAGTGGGTCAATTGATCTTGTATTTGGCCTCTAACATTTATCATACCTAAGCCCTTTGATATGGATCTCACTAGAAGCGCCATTTCATGAAGAAAATCGTACGTGTCCCACCCGTGACAAAAGTTGTCCCACCCGTGACAGGAGAATTTTTTAAATAACACTTTTTTAATAAACAACTAACTCTTGTTATGGTTTGTGCTTTATTAGGATTGCTGGTTCTTTTCTGTGTAGTAAAACATCTAATTCAGATGGAATGTTAAGTAAATTTCCGTAAAATATATGTTCTCCAAAAAGCAGTGTATTTTCTTTGTCCTACCCGTGACAGAAGAAACAGCTCAGAATTTTCCCATATAAAATCAAGTTGGAATATTTTTCGTATTTGGTAATAACTCGTATATCAGTGAACTAGGTGTAGCTTTATCGAAATGTAAAATTGCTTAGTACTTTATACTTAAATTTAAAAAAGATAAACTATTTTTGCTGTACAAATGTCCACCCGTGACGATGGAATACCCCATATGCATGTAGAGTGGACAGTCTATAACGAAACTCTTAAAAATTAAAATTTCATACTTTGTGCAAAATTTAAAGAAATTCTTCAAAATTTTCACAAAAAATTTTAACCTTTCCCAAAAATTAAAAAGAAAGTAACGATCGCTCAATGCAATTTAGAAATATAGGAGAAAAAGGTTCAAAGTCGAATGATGCTTGTCTATCTATGTATATGTACATATATAGGTGCAGACATTCCAATAACTACCACTTTCAGACGTAACTTGCTTTCCTCATTAGCGATTGTTCATCTTTTGCGATAGATCGCCGGCGATGATTCGCTTGGGTAGACCGCTCATGGCAAGGATGAACTGTTAAAAAGTTAGCTTCAGAGCTTTTTTAACTTTAAATTTTGATATATATATATATATATATGCTTAAATATATATATGCTTAAAACAACATGGAGTAAGCTATTTTTCCGAATACAGTAATTTTCGTTATGTGTCGTATGCACTTCTTGAATTTAAATCTTCTGCGATGACATGCCCAAGTACCAAAATTTCTCAGCGATGAGCATTTCGCTTGCAATGAAACTAACAAATCTCCTGCGATGGGTGTCCGCTAGTGAAGACAGCAAATAAGTTCGTTATTGACAACATATGTAGCTGTGTCAAATTCCAGGACGTTAGCTTAAACAGTTCCAGGGATAAGCGTTATGAAAAGTTCAGTTTTTATGCCCCCTTTCCCAATACCTGCCACTCTACGCCATAAGTACTCTACTCTTAACATATGTAGCCGTGTCAAATTTAAGGACTTTAGGGGATATTCCTAAGAACTGCATTTAGTTTCATATTTGGCTCATATTTAGAACATTTGTTAGCCAATTGAAAAGGAATATTTGGACTAAAAAAGTACACGATAGGGTGCGCTGGGGTAGGAATATTCCTAACGTTCTTATACAGTGGGAGAATGTTGGATATCTACACATATACATACGTCACAATAAAATGTTGAAACCCCTTTTTTGAGGGCACCAATATATCTCTTAAACCAACTACGCTGGGGAACTGAAACTTGGCACGGATGCATAAATTGTAAATACCTTACTTACGGCGAAAGCTGGAAGCTATTGGAAAAGGGGGCGTGGCACCTCCCATACAAACTGAACATCTCCTAACGAACTTATGGCGAAAAATGGCAGATATTGGAAAAGGGGGCGTGGCACCTCTCATATAAACTGAACTTCTCATATTGCTTATGTCTGGAACCGCTTATGCTAAAGTCCTGAAATTTGACACAGCTGCATATGTTATCAGTAGAGCACTTATGGCAAAAGGTGGTAGATATTGGAATTGGGGGCGTGGCACCTCCCATACAAAGTTAACTTCTCATATCGTATATCTCCGGAACCGCCTTATGCTAACGCCCTAAATTTGAAACAGCCACACATGTTATCAATACCTTACTTTCATTACTCATGACGAAGAGTGGAAGGTATTGGAAAAGGGGGCATGGTACCTCCCATATCGAGCAGTTACAATAGATACAAAATAAAACTCCCTGCTCAGTTCGCAACACACTCAGAACTGTTAAACAGCTTTCGCTAAAAACTAATTTTTCAACCACCATAACCGGTTTAGCTCGAAACTCCTCTATTGGAAAACAACAGTCGAAATATTTTTACGAATATCCTAAAACTGTTTACTAGAAAATAACGGGACTTTCTGTTGTTTGCCAGCTTTTTCTTTTTGTCAATTAAACAAACCTCGTCAGTAACCCTGGCTATCTTCGCAAATGTATTGTCAGATGAAATTATGCGAAAATTAATTAACTTATCACCAAAATAATAATTTTTACGCTTTTTCTCCAAAATATGCATTTTGTGTCATAATATGCATTTGCATATTTTTGTCTTCCCTATTTATAATTGAAGAAATATAGTATTTTTGCATATTATATTTTTTCCAGCAGTATATAGTACGGAGACCGAAAAAATAGTACAATACTATATATTATAGTACGGCAACCCTACTTGCAGCGGCACATTGTGAAGCAATGTAGTGAGTAATTATTTTACACTTGCATTTTCTATGATTGAAAAAAAATAAAGATACAAAATTTGTGAAAACTGAAGAGAATACAGCGTCAAAATTTATCTATTTAAATATATATGAATCTAAATTCAAAAGGAAAAAAATATTATATCCCAGCCAGCAAAGAAACGTTAATTTTGCCGACATTACAGTTTAATTCAAATTTCCGTATCCGAACGCATAACGCATTCGAAACGTTCGAGAAAGATGATGTCACTTGACAGCAATAATTGTATTTTATTTGAAAGCAGGGTTCGTATTTGCACACACATGCGCAGCACATCCTAATATTTTACGCTCACACACGTGTGCTGTGCATATAAAAAATTAAAAACTTGCTCACATCACATGTGTGTGCCGTTTGGTAAAAAGCGCTGGCACATGTGTGTACTTTATATTTATTTATATAAAGCACACGCACAAGTGCGTGCTTTGCGTAGAGAAACTCATAAACTTCAAATTTTAATTCATATCTTCCAATAATTTTTTTATATGATTTCTGTCATATAAAAAACAAACAACATATCACTTTTTATTGAATTGTTTTATAAAAAATTACGTTTTATAAAAAAATGTCGTTTAAAAATATATTATGTGCATGTGCATGACCAGAAATTTGTGCTAAATTCGGCTCCCACACATGTGCATGTGCTTAATAACAAACAGCACACACTTTGCTATGAGCAGAGTTTGTTTTCCGCTAATGCACAAACGTGTGTATGAGCAATGAGTGAAAGTTGAATGTGTTTCTGGTGTGTGCGTGAGCAGAGCATGCGTGTGCAAATAGGAACCCTGTTTGAAAGCAGTGGCTGAGCGTGCAGAGGAGTTTACCGCTATTTGTTAACTTCCGGAAGGTGCCGGGTTCAAATTCCGTCAGGCGCTTTCTAATTTTATTTTATTTCTTTTGAACCATGAAAAAGTATCTGTGAAGTGCAGAAGGAAAGCGTATTGAACGAAAAATTCAATCAGACAAATTTTAGAAAAAAAACAGCCGAAAACGTATCCTTTTGACCACCATTTTCAGTACTTTTTTATACATACGTTTCTGCCGCACACTTTAGTGGGAAAACGGATCGTCAAAAAATCCGAAAATGGAATCAGTAAACGGACAAAAATCCGCACTTCATCCACTTCTTTGTCCTTTATCGGATCGGTTTTCAGATTTTTTGCCGACTCGGATGCTATGTCAGACGGATTCGCGAGTCGGTTTGGATGTGTTAGTGAAAGTTAATATGTGCTTGTTACACCGAAATTACTCTGGCATGACTCTGAATGATTCAACTGTGTGTAGTCGAAAGGAGAGTCAACACGTACAAAGATGACTCACGTATCAGACGCACCGTCTATGGCGCCTATTAAAGTTGGAAATTTTTCTACATTTTGCTACCTAAAAGTGAACAGGTGCCAAGTTGTATAATATATCTACAATGTACCTTTTGAGGAAATTTCCAGTAGAGAAAAGACATCTTCTGCATAGTGTTTCAGTGAATATTAAATTCTTTGTAAATGCAATATTTCATTATTCATGTACCATGCTTTTCTAAATTAAATTTCAAAATTTGATAGTCTAGACTTAATTTCCGTAACTTAACTTAACTTGATATTTTGACCAACCTGTTATACGAGAAACTGTGTTGGCGGTTAGTTAAAACTTATCTTACCGTAAGCAGCTTAAGAACCTGCAGATTTTAGATTATTAAGTTACGCCCTTGAGGAAATTTAGAGCGGTGAGTGAATCAGATTTTCGTTTTTGTATTTTTCAAAAATAAATGAACGCAAACATAGTTTTGCATGCATTTTTTTGATGCGGCAAACTGTCAAACAGCTGAAAAAGAAATGACGTGTTGAGTAATTTCTTACGGTAAGTTAAATTGAGTTAACCTTTAATTAGGCGCATGGGGGCAAGGCCATTTCAAGTTGAAAAAACTATGTTTTGGAGTGCTTGGAGCATGCTCGCGCTCTTTCTGGCTTCCCAACTCCCCGCGGGGTACTCTCTTAATTCCTAACCTCATGCGACCACTTACGAAATATTTTTTGGCGGAGGTAAATTTTTATTTTTATAGCTAAGTTTGAAGTCAAAGTTATGCTTTTCTTTCTTAAAGTTAACTATAATAAAGAGCTTTAATATTCATTGGAGTATAAATTTTCTTTTTGTTTATTTAGTCCCGGCTAGAACGTTGTCGCGTACACATGTGTCGCTATTCTCTTTAGTGCTGACCCCGTGCGAGCACTAATGTAACATATTTTGGCGGACTTAAGCTTTTAATTTTTTTTGTAAGTTTAAAGTCGAAATTATGTTTTTTTTGTTTTTTTTTTACGATAATAGAGTACATTAATATTCTAGATAATACATACTTCGTTTTTTTATATTTTTTTAAACTCTTTTTTCATCACTTTTATATGGGTCACTGGGGACCCCCTGTTTTTGAGGTAAAATATGACCAAATTTTGTTGAACCGTCTTGTCTGGCTAAATGAGTCCGGCCATTCCCCTTTTTTTTCGATCGTGAATGGCTCCGGTGATTAGCAGCAACCCTGCCTAATCGCCTACTCACCACGGCCCGTTCCACCCACGTACACATAATACACCAACACACACACATATACATACGAATTGTACTTACACATACACACACACATAAAATAAATCCCAATTGTGCGATAACCAAGCCGGCAAGACGTATTCTGCGCTACAACCCCGCTAACTAAATTTAATAAAGTTTGTTAACAGTTCCCCAAAAGATTCTCCAGTTTTATTTAGAAAAAAGGTTCAAAGCTAGTGGTGAGTGTGTGCCCCCAAAGTGTTAGCCCCTGGTGTAAGACTAACACATATAAAGGATCGAACTAAAATCGCTCACGCGGCTACAGCGCCAGTGAAGAAGTTGAATAAAATAAAAAATTGCAAAATGTAAAAAATTGAGCAAATTTATCTTGAAGTACATTAAATGCAGAATAGAATTCACGTTTGGTGTTTGTCATGTGAGATGATACACAGGAGTACTGCAAAACGACAGCGAGCACAATTCATAAAAATTAAGGTCTGACTCAATAAAATATGTCGAATTATTTAAAGCAAAGACTAATTTGAATATGTTTCTATTCATTTATTTTACGGCATCTTATTAATAAGAAAGAAAAGACAAAAAGAAAATATTTATTATTTTCTAGAAAGAAAAAATTAATTTTACTATTCACCGGACTTGTAAATTTCAAATACAACTATTTTAATCAAAATGAAATTGTGTCCACTATATTGAGGCAATTGCTATAATATTTTACTAACAGTTACCTTAAATACTGTATAGTTTGGCTATTAGTATCAAAAATTAAAATTCTAAAGTTAACTTTTGGCCGTTTTTGAAAGCCTTCTGGCAAATATTTGTGGTATACATAGTGTATACGTAATTTAAGATTTGCTGTATTCAACGCCAGGAAGCCTGACGTGTCTTTGACCCATTTTCATATTTCTTGTACCAGTTCTAAATTGTTATTTCATGTCTTTTATTAAAAATGTATAAGGTTAAATTTAAAATCATTTTTATTTTATTGATCTGTTTCAATCTTAAATAGATAGTACAACTACCTAAAAATACGGAAGAGGTCATTTGACCCTATTGGCAAGCATGCATATCAATGTTGTTTTGGTCACTGAATATTAAATTTTTCTGTTTTCTTTAAAATAACTAAACATTTTTTAATTTAAAATTACAAATTTGTTGTTACTAAAATCAATTTCAAAGTACTTGGATCAAACGACAACTTTCCGTGTTTCAATGTTTCTAAAATTAAAACATAAGTATTTCAAAACTTTTTTTTCGAAGTAGCGATGTTATAATCTATGTACATTAGGGTGCCCATCGAAAATGATTTTTTTTTTGAAAATTCTGACCCTAACCCCTAATTTTATTCATTTTTATGAAAAATATTACATATTACCTATTTTTATAGATTTTTGAAAGGTCATTTAGGGTCGCGACCTGTCGATTTATGTCAGAAAATATGAGTTATTTGATTTCAAAGATCGAATATGATCTGGGAAGAGGATATATAGGCCTTAAAAATGGTATATAATAATCTATTTTCGGACTTGGCTTGTTGGCAATTTTATAGGGTAAATTAAAAAAGACCCATATTTCTCTTATTTTTTTAAATGTTGACCATCGATAATTTCTGCAATTTCAAAATATACTACCTAAAATTAAATTTATTTTTAAATGAACTGTTAGTTCATTTATTGCCATTGCATAAAAATTGCCGAAGCTGTGCGACTTTTCTTAAATACGCCCTTGAATTTATATTTTTTAAATATGTACCGGCCTTTCTGTTTTTTGAGCATTGTGACTTCGGAATTCATCACTATTTATTCAAAATTGATGCACACAATCGCTCTTAAGCAAAGAAGGAGGTTTTCAAGAAGTTTTTGAAGAAGTAATTGAACCACCGAGTGCGTTTTATATAAACAATCAAGAAAGTACTTGTTGAAGAATCCGTTGCGCGTGTTGGGACAATGGCAGAGATAGTGTTCAACGGTCTCCACCTCGCCCTCGTTCCTGCAACTGCGACAAAAATCGTTGGTGGGGTATCCTAGCCTTTTTCCGTGTGTGCCCATCAGGCAGTGTCCCGGTGATTACCCCGACTACTAATCTGAGTAAGGAACGGTCCAGCCGGATAAGAGCAATGGATCACTTTACATCAATCTTTGGCCAAATTTGCGTGGTAGTATGGCGACGAGTTCCGCCTTTAGTCTGTGTTTGCAGGGGGTTAGAGGTATGCCCGCATTCTGGGCAGAATTGACTTCAGATATTTCCGTCCCCCTCCTTGCCAGCTCTTCCTGCATTCTATGGCTACTTTGGACGTTGTTCCGTAAGAATTGAGAGATTTGATAGCAGCCTGGCTGTCAGAATAGATAGCAATAGGCCGTCCGGGAGGGGCGGAGGTTATGAGCCACCGAGCCGTCTCCATTATGGCGTTTAATTCTGCTTGAAAAACACTACAATGGTCCGGTTTAGCGCGATTTCGTCAGAAGAGATCGCGCTCCCCACTCTTTTTTAAGCTTGGAACCATCTGGATATATGACCGTAGACCCTGGGTCCAGGTCTGTGGCCCCTTCCCATTCGTTCCTCTCTGGGATTCTTGTCGAGAATTTGTTGTCTAAACAGAGTAGAGGAGTGGTACAATCTATCTGTCGTAGATTATCCGGTAGAGTTTGAAGTACTTTTGCGTGTCCGAATATGAGGTCTCTCCACGGCTGGATAGTATTTTACATGGCTCACTGCAGCCGGCACGAAACTTTCCGTAGAAGATTTAACATTATTTTGATTTGGTGGGTGTATTGGGCAGTGCTCCCGTGACTAGCATGGTAGCCAAAGTGTTGTTTAGCGCAGGCCACCATACGGTGACCGCGTAGAAAAGCATGGTTCTTATCACAGCTGTGTGTGGTTTTATTCCCCATTTTTCGCCTATAGCCGTCTTACAAGCAGAAAGCGCGGTATTGGCGTTTCTGGAGCGATCTTAAATGTTTCGCTTCCAGTCAAGTTTCTTGTCTAGAATAATTCCAAGGTATTTGACCTCTGTTGAGAGAGTAAGTGCCACCCCATTCAGGGTGGGAGGTTTAAATCAGGAAGTTTTATACTTCCTTGTGAGAAGTACCATTTTTGTCTTTGATTCACGTTAAGTCCAGATTCCTTGGACCAAATGTTTACCAGACCGAGTGCGTTTTGCAATAACTCACTCAGGACCTGAAGATGTTTGCCCGTTGCCACGATTGCTATGTCATCAGTGTACGCTATGACTTGACAACCGGTGCCCTTTAGGCTAAGAAATAGGGTGTTCACTGTTAGATCCAGAGTAGAGGGGAGAGAACGCCCCCTTGGGGCGCCTTTGGTCACTTGCTTTTTAAGGGAACCATCACCCAGTTCTGGTAGAATAGTTCTCTTTTCGAGAAGGAGCTCAACAAAATCCACCGGAACCCGCTGCATCCCCGCCATGAGAAGGGAATTAACAACAGACTTCGGGTAGACGTTGTTGAAAGAACCCTCCATATCGAGAAAAACTCCGAGCGTGTATTCCTCTAAGGCCAATCACTTTTCAATCGTCGACACAATTTCGTGCAGTGCGGTATCCACGGATTTTCGTCGCATATATTCTTCGATGAGGCTCTCTAGAGTTTTAAGAAAGAATGAAGTGAGGCTTATAGGCCTGAAATCCTTCGGTTTCACATGAGCGGCCTTGCCTCCGTTTGGTAGGAATACAGCCTTTGCCTTTGTCCACTCATGTGGTATGTGAGTCAGGGTTAGGCAGGCTGTAAACATCTGAGGAAGCAGGAGTATGTCCTTAGCTTCCGTCAAGGCCCGGAGATCTGTAGGGCCCATTCCTCCCTCTAATCACTTACGACGTCCCTAACGGTATCAGCCAAAGGCAGGTCCTAGGACCGGGAGAAAAGCCGGAGTTGTCGTCCGAGCATCCCGAGAAGTGAGTGCTCATAAGGACCTCCAGCATTTTGTTACATGATGTCATCCACTCACCGTTAGGCTTCTGGTTAGAGTTCACTCTTGAAGAGGATTTCGAGAGAACTTTCCTCAGCCTGTTGGCCTCGGAGTTCTCTTCTATGTTGTTGCAGAAGTTTTGCCAAGATTCGTGTTTCGCCCTCTTTATGGCTTCTTGAAAACTTTGAGTGCGTCTTTGTAGGGTTGCCAAAGACCTGTTCGCTTAGCGTGATTGAAAAGCCTCCTGCTGTTTTTCACCACTAGGGTTTCTTTTTAGCCTTCGGGAGGGTGCTTGGGTAGGAGGCTTTGAAAGCAGCATTACAGGCATTTGTCACAAAGTTCACTGCTTCATCAATTTTTTAGGATGAGTCCAGCTCACCGAGAGAAACACCCTTTGTGTTCGAGAGACTCGCTTCTTCGCTATCTGCGTAGAGAGGCCGAGAGCGTATTTCTATACATTGCCCAGTCGGTTCGCTTTCTGTTTCTGTATGCTGTTAAAAGAGCAGGATCAAAATTGAGATTGCAACTAATGTAGAGGTGGTCAGAAAAAGAGTGTTCTTTGGACAACTGCCAGTCCCTTGTCCGATCGGGCAAACTGCTCGACACAAGGGTGATGTCCAGCACTTCTCTTCTAACAGAGGTCACAAAGGTGGGATCGTTCCCACGGTTACATACAGTAAGATTATATAAAGGAATAAAGTCAAGCAAACACTCACCTCGGGAGTTGGTGTCGCTTGAGCCCCAGATCATGTTATGTGAATGAGAGTCGGCCCCTATTATGACCGGCAGCTTTCTACGATTTGCTTCATTCACAGCTTCTTCCTGTCTATAGGGTGGAAAAACATGGCTGTCGTTGGCCATGTAGGTTGTTGCCAGCCAGATTACGCTCTCCTTCAGTTGGACGCTGATACAGACAGTGTCCCCGACGCTGTATTAGGAGAGTAAAAAATGAGAATATACTTTTGTAATTAGAATGCAAGCTCTGATCCTACCTACTACTGGAGCTGTTACCAACTGGTAGGCATCAGAGTTCAGTCCGCAAACCTTGATTCTGGCGATCCAAGGTCTTGGGGTAGAATTAAGTCCTCACTGAGGCGAAGAAGGAGGGCAGCCGAGGCTGTCTTGGATTGGTGCAGATTAATTTGTAGGATCTGCACCATCCTCAGAATCGGTTATGTCCATTGCTTCTGGCTCCCTCCGCTCGGCGGCGGCAATGACTGTGATGTCATTTTCCTCCTCCTCCGGTTCGGATACCAGAAGCTGGTCCTACGTAGGCAGATACTGAGCCAGTGCCGCTCTCAGTATCTGTCGCGATATCGGATACACTCGTTGGTGGGTCCACAGGTCCACTCGTGGTATTTGCTGTGTACCTGCCACCGATGCCGACTCGGGTGCCGCAGGTACGCTCGAGGCGTTGCCTGTCTTTTTGGCCCCTTCGTCGGGAAGAACGTCTGAAGGAGCGGGTCCGCTCGAGGCGTTGCCCATCTCCTCCCCTTGCTGATCCGCTCTCTGGTGTATTTTTACTGTGATGGAGTAAAAGCCGTAGCTAATTACCCCACCACAATCCTCGAGAACTGGCACAGAAGCATCGCTGATGACAAAGCCAACAAAACGCGCAAACTCGGAATATCCTCCAATCGCTGGTGGGCAGTCCTTCGTTGCCCAGTCGGATGAACTCGAGTATCTCCTCCGGTTTTGACGGCTCAGCTAGTACCCAGGCCCAGGCTCGCGGCCTATTAGGGATTTCATCCCTATGGACGGCAACTAAGTCTGCCCCGGGCCACAGCTGTCCAACCGAGGAGACAGCTTTCTTATAGAGCCGGACCGCGCGCTCAACGGCGCACGCTACCAGCTGAACTCGCCCTTGATGCCATCCGGCATCCCGACGACTGGTGCAGGGCCGGGGTACTTCTGGAGTATCCCTTTATATACCCTGCATAAACCCATCAGGACGGACTTCCAGTTGTCCGCGGTAGGTGCACTTTGGCGGCTTCACAGAACGGCTTCGTATTGGATACGGCCATGGATGGACGGTTAGAGGCGGAGGAAGCCCTATGCCTCTTAGAACCACTCGAGGTGTCGTCCTGAGATCGCTGTCTCTTGGAGGCAAGGTCCTTCCTTAGATTTTCCCGAGTGGGTTGTTTGTCCTTCCCGCTTTTCCCGGAGGATCGCTTGTCACTGGCGGCGAAGACTCCCACGACCCACTTGAGAGAGGCTTTTTGCTCCTCCGTCAGTTGGTCATGCGGGATGACCCCCAATCTTTTGATGACCTTAGGGGCTGCTCTTCGGTCACGCCGGGCCCTGCCGGAGAGCGAAATTCTGATTGCTTTGGAGCAGCCGGGGCGCAGATTGAGCTCATTTGCCCCGGTCGTCGAGGATTTACTCGCGGGAGTGGTCCTCTGCTTGTCCGTGGAGGACTTGTACTCGACCACTTCACATTGCGATTTCAGTATGCCCTGGATAGGCATGGAGAAAGGGGTCTTCCGCAGCTTTTCCGCTGGCTTCGAATTTCCCTCATGGGGTATAGTTCCGCTCTTGGGGTTTAGTAATCCTTCCAGCTTCTGCGGAAGCCCGAAGCTGCTTGGACCGTCCAGGCACTCTCGGTTCCGTCGATTCAGTTTCCTAAGTGGTTAGTATTTTGGACTTTTCTTCGCCGTTTCCAGCGGTGGCACTACCCGTGCAGGGTTCCGAGACTACTTTATTTATTTTTTCTTCATATTTCTGGTTCTTTGGCCACCTACTAAGCCGAGGCCTCCGGGTTTAGATCCATAGTGTTCTGTAGAAAGAGGGTACCCTCTTGAAGGATGCATTTTGCGCACTATGGCCTTGATGTGGGAGTGGCTAGGCATGCAGGGTCCCCTGTATGCTGTGTTACGCNAGGAGACAGCTTTCTTATAGAGCCGGACCGCGCGCTCAACGGCGCACGCTACCAGCTGAACTCGCCCTTGATGCCATCCGGCATCCCGACGACTGGTGCAGGGCCGGGGTACTTCTGGAGTATCCCTTTATATACCCTGCATAAACCCATCAGGACGGACTTCCAGTTGTCCGCGGTAGGTGCACTTTGGCGGCTTCACAGAACGGCTTCGTATTGGATACGGCCATGGATGGACGGTTAGAGGCGGAGGAAGCCCTATGCCTCTTAGAACCACTCGAGGTGTCGTCCTGAGATCGCTGTCTCTTGGAGGCAAGGTCCTTCCTTAGATTTTCCCGAGTGGGTTGTTTGTCCTTCCCGCTTTTCCCGGAGGATCGCTTGTCACTGGCGGCGAAGACTCCCACGACCCACTTGAGAGAGGCTTTTTGCTCCTCCGTCAGTTGGTCATGCGGGATGACCCCCAATCTTTTGATGACCTTAGGGGCTGCTCTTCGGTCACGCCGGGCCCTGCCGGAGAGCGAAATTCTGATTGCTTTGGAGCAGCCGGGGCGCAGATTGAGCTCATTTGCCCCGGTCGTCGAGGATTTACTCGCGGGAGTGGTCCTCTGCTTGTCCGTGGAGGACTTGTACTCGACCACTTCACATTGCGATTTCAGTATGCCCTGGATAGGCATGGAGAAAGGGGTCTTCCGCAGCTTTTCCGCTGGCTTCGAATTTCCCTCATGGGGTATAGTTCCGCTCTTGGGGTTTAGTAATCCTTCCAGCTTCTGCGGAAGCCCGAAGCTGCTTGGACCGTCCAGGCACTCTCGGTTCCGTCGATTCAGTTTCCTAAGTGGTTAGTATTTTGGACTTTTCTTCGCCGTTTCCAGCGGTGGCACTACCCGTGCAGGGTTCCGAGACTACTTTATTTATTTTTTCTTCATATTTCTGGTTCTTTGGCCACCTACTAAGCCGAGGCCTCCGGGTTTAGATCCATAGTGTTCTGTAGAAAGAGGGTACCCTCTTGAAGGATGCATTTTGCGCACTATGGCCTTGATGTGGGAGTGGCTAGGCATGCAGGGTCCCCTGTATGCTGTGTTACGCTTCATCCACACCCTGCATTTCGCTCGGCCCCAAAAAAAAAAAACAAAAAAAAAGGTAAATATAAAAAAAATATGAGAATGAGGATACCGATAAAATTAAAGATGAAGATAGAGGAAGAAAGATTAAACAAAAGAGGATATAGATAGAGACAGACTCATTCTGGGAACTATTTCTGAATTTTAGAGATTTTCAGGGTTCTCATTGTTATCGATTTTNCGGTAGGTGCACTTTGGCGGCTTCACAGAACGGCTTCGTATTGGATACGGCCATGGATGGACGGTTAGAGGCGGAGGAAGCCCTATGCCTCTTAGAACCACTCGAGGTGTCGTCCTGAGATCGCTGTCTCTTGGAGGCAAGGTCCTTCCTTAGATTTTCCCGAGTGGGTTGTTTGTCCTTCCCGCTTTTCCCGGAGGATCGCTTGTCACTGGCGGCGAAGACTCCCACGACCCACTTGAGAGAGGCTTTTTGCTCCTCCGTCAGTTGGTCATGCGGGATGACCCCCAATCTTTTGATGACCTTAGGGGCTGCTCTTCGGTCACGCCGGGCCCTGCCGGAGAGCGAAATTCTGATTGCTTTGGAGCAGCCGGGGCGCAGATTGAGCTCATTTGCCCCGGTCGTCGAGGATTTACTCGCGGGAGTGGTCCTCTGCTTGTCCGTGGAGGACTTGTACTCGACCACTTCACATTGCGATTTCAGTATGCCCTGGATAGGCATGGAGAAAGGGGTCTTCCGCAGCTTTTCCGCTGGCTTCGAATTTCCCTCATGGGGTATAGTTCCGCTCTTGGGGTTTAGTAATCCTTCCAGCTTCTGCGGAAGCCCGAAGCTGCTTGGACCGTCCAGGCACTCTCGGTTCCGTCGATTCAGTTTCCTAAGTGGTTAGTATTTTGGACTTTTCTTCGCCGTTTCCAGCGGTGGCACTACCCGTGCAGGGTTCCGAGACTACTTTATTTATTTTTTCTTCATATTTCTGGTTCTTTGGCCACCTACTAAGCCGAGGCCTCCGGGTTTAGATCCATAGTGTTCTGTAGAAAGAGGGTACCCTCTTGAAGGATGCATTTTGCGCACTATGGCCTTGATGTGGGAGTGGCTAGGCATGCAGGGTCCCCTGTATGCTGTGTTACGCTTCATCCACACCCTGCATTTCGCTCGGCCCCAAAAAAAAAAAACAAAAAAAAAGGTAAATATAAAAAAAATATGAGAATGAGGATACCGATAAAATTAAAGATGAAGATAGAGGAAGAAAGATTAAACAAAAGAGGATATAGATAGAGACAGACTCATTCTGGGAACTATTTCTGAATTTTAGAGATTTTCAGGGTTCTCATTGTTATCGATTTTATAATCGAAATTTATATCGATTTTGTTATCGATATTTTTATCGATTTTGCAATCGAAATTTTTTCGATTTTTTATCGATATTTGTATCGATATTGTTATTCATGTTGGTATCGATATTTTCGGAACTTATCGATATAATATATATATATAGTTATTTTTATCGGTTTTGTTATCGATATTTTTTATGGATATTGTTTTCGATTTTGTTATTAAAATTTATATCGATTTTGTTATCGATATTTTTGTCGATTTTGCTATCGAAATTTTTTATCGCATTGGTTATCGATTTTTTATTAATATTTTTATCGATATTTTAATCGATTTTATTATCGATATTTTCATCGGTATTTTAATCGATTTTGTTGTCGATATTTTCATCGATTTTGTTATCAATATTTGTATCGGTTTTCTTTTCGATATTTTGATGGATGTTACTAACGATTTATCGATAGAGTATAAAGATAAAGGACAACAGAATAATATAGATGTAATTAGAACGAACAGAGTAGAGGTAGGGATCTAGATAGAACCTAAAGCAAAAGCAGATGTATGTGTGTACATATGTATGTAACGGGTGATTTTTTTGAGGTTAGGATTTTCATGCATTAGTATTTGACAGATCACGTGGGATTTCAGACATGGTGTCAAAGAGAAAGATGCTCAGTATGCTTTGACATTTCATCATGAATAGACTTACTAACGAGCAACGCTTGCAAATCATTGAATTTTATTACCAAAATCAGTGTTCGGTTCGAAATGTGTTTCGCAAACCCAATTGCTGCGAACGGCGACGAATCGACATTTCACGGTCTTCAGCAACACTCTCAGAAACAGACGCAATATTCTCTTCTGTACGCACTGTACGCATTCGTGTGGTTGGTTTAATGTCCAATAAAGTAAACTGAGTGCGAAACTTGGTCACAATCGCATTAATTGTTTGCTCACTTGGTCGATTATGTAGACCATAAATCGGACGTAAAGCGAACCGAACACTGATTTTGGTAATAAAATTCAATGATTTGCAAGCGTTGCTCGTTAGTAAGTCTATTCATGATGAAATGTCAAAGCATACTGAGCATCTTTCTCTTTGACACCATGTCTGAAATCCCACGTGATCTGTCAAATACTAATGCATGAAAATCCTAAACTCAAAAAAATCACCCGTTATATTGATTATAAGATAAATTAGATATGTAACGTAAGTTTCACTTCTCCAGTGTGGCCCAAGCGCATTTACTTTTTTTTATTGTTACTGAGGAACACATCAAGTAATCGTTAAACAACTTTGAATTAGGCTTGGTTGATTACTTCCAGACATTTCGAAAGTTGTCTTTCTGCCACCACAGCCAAAACATACCACGGTCTGCGACATTTTTGGGCTTAATGTTTTCGAATTAAATTATATTTAGTCCTTGTGCAGCCAATAAAAATATTAAATATTGACACCTTATCAAATCTATCGAGTACTGGCGTGATTTGTTGAACTCGGCCAAAATAGCTTACGTGTTTATGGCGCAGAATTCCAACGAACAACTTTTTTATAAATGTAGTTTATAAATTTTATTGAAACCTAACTTAAATTTGACCTTGTACAAATTTAAAATATAAGCCTTTTTTATTACTTAAGCTTAGTACATGCATACTTTAAAAACAATACAAGTTGGGATGATTAAGTTTTTATGATACTTATTGTGACAACGTCGCGCCGCTGATGTTTGTTTTTTAACAAAAACTTTTTGTTCCCATAATAAATTATGTTAATTCATGGCTGTTAATAAGTTCATAAAGATGTTAATGCGGGTCTAGAGCACACACTTACATACGTAAGCAACGTTTGACGGCATCCAGCTGACAAGCAAATTTACTTCGCTTGAAGGGTGATGACTTGGTTGCAGAGACCGTACCGGTTATGCATTTTATAATAAAAGTCAAAAAATTAAAGTTATTTTTTGACTTTTATCATTTTGAGCAAATAATACCGATTATTTCTGCTTTTTATTTTTTTAAGGCAAAAATAAAAGTTAAAATTTGCCTTTTATCTTTCTGAGCAGAAAATAATCGGTAATTCTTGACTTTTATTTTTTCAGGCAGAAATAAAAGTCAAAGCTAAAAATCAAGTATTCCAGAGTTGNGGTTGTCTCCGTACAGTAAAAGTTTCACTTCGTCGGCTCGGTAACCAAAATATGCTGAAGTGGCAAAAAATAAAATAAAAGATAAAGGAAGAAAAGGCACGAGTAAAATAAATTGTCAAAAAGAAATTATTTCCCACAATTTTGTTCATATTTACTTAATAGCATCATTAACACATCACAAACAAGAAATGATACAAACACATCTACATACATAACTGCAAACACTTGTGAATATGTTGGAGCATGTTACTCACTGTCTGTAAGTGCGAGGATTATCATTTCTTAGCGTTTGATAGATTTTTATATATATTTTTTTTTTTTTAATTTGGACCGATTTGGAGAACGCTACCTTTGCAAAATGAAAATAAAGTATGAATGAAAGTATTGTGGCCATATAACACAAAATAAGGAATCCGGTCCACCTAATAATATTTTTAAAACACAGTTAAATAGTTAAGACTTAATTTACTTAACTACGTAGGCGTGAAGCAAAAATTGGGGTTAACAAGATGTTAGTGGGTGTCCACGAAAATCTATATGGCTACTATCGAAGTAACGAGCAAACATGTTGAATTGGCTTTACCTAGAAAAGCAGGCAGATGATACAATATTAAAAAAAAATTCAAGGGGCAAAATAATTAATAGAATTTCGGTGTTTTCGACAGACTGTATTTCGGTGCAAAATAGTCGTGCTGAGACTTTAAAAAGGGCATTTTGAAGATTTAAAATTTTAATTTTCATATTTCTTGGCTAAACATTTTTAGGAGTTACCATTCTCATGCAATTCTAACAGATAGCGCGAAAAAATAATTTTGCACTTTTTTGATTTTTTTGTACAAGGGCTTGAAAATGTATTTTTAGGTACGCCGATAGCCTTTTTATTAACCTTAATTTTGGTTTTGCAAGTTTTGAGTAGTCTATTTTAAGATAGAGTTCGCAAAAATTCTCAAATAATGGAATAAAATCTCCATTTTTCTCCTCACTACAACACAATTCAAGAGCAATTCAATTTTGAATTCCTCTGTTGTGAGTTAAAAAAGAAAGAGCACTCTTCAACTAAATTTATCTTTAATATAACTAAGTTTTTACGTCTCAATAGTTTCCTTAAAGCCCGGTTTTGCAAGACCTAGACTTGATTTGACTTACCTAGAAACTTAGAAACGATTATAGCTCAGTTATGCATACTTGGCGTTGCATGAGAGTGGTCACATAAGAAATCTGTTAAATGAGCTTTGCGTGTAAACGGTTACCCAACGCACGCATTCATATGTAGAAGTGTGATGGGCTTTGATTTCTACGTAAAAATGGCATAGCAGGGCAAAGTATGCATAATTGAGCTATTACTCTGCATTTGTATTTGTACACGCAAAATCTTCAACCAAGGCATATTAAATCAGGAGAAGTCAAATGATGAATAATTTTAACCCTTTTCAAATTGGCATTTTCTATTTTTGTTAAAAATTCTATTGCATGCTGTGAGATAACGGGTGATTTTTTTGAGGTTAGGATTTTCATGCATTAGTATTTGACAGATCACGTGGGATTTCAGACATGGTGTCAAAGAGAAAGATGCTCAGTATGCTTTGACATTTCATCATGAATAGACTTACTAACGAGCAACGCTTGCAAATCATTGAATTTTATTACCAAAATCAGTGTTCGGTTCGCTTTACGTCCGATTTATGGTCTACATAATCGACCAAGTGAGCAAACAATTAATGCGATTGTGACCAAGTTTCGCACTCAGTTTACTTTATTGGACATTAAACCAACCACACGAATGCGTACAGTGCGTACAGAAGAGAATATTGCGTCTGTTTCTGAGAGTGTTGCTGAAGACCGTGAAATGTCGATTCGTCGCCGTTCGCAGCAATTGGGTTTGCGAAACACATTTCGAACCGAACACTGATTTTGGTAATAAAATTCAATGATTTGCAAGCGTTGCTCGTTAGTAAGTCTATTCATGATGAAATGTCAAAGCATACTGAGCATCTTTCTCTTTGACACCATGTCTGAAATCCCACGTGATCTGTCAAATACTAATGCATGAAAATCCTAACCTCAAAAAAATCACCCGTTAGTTTTGAATTGTGTTATTTTTTTTTTGTTTTTCGACCACATCAATTTATAGATACATATACAAAAATGAAAAGGAGCAGGAACTACAAGCGTTGCGCTGTGTGTTGCCACAAGAGCCAAAGCGTTAAAGTGGTGCGATACTTTAAGGCGCCTAGTTGCGAAGTTAGAATACTTCGTTGGGAGAAGGGATGCGGTGTTCAATTGGAAGATTCTTCCCGTGTATATGAAAATCATTTTAACGCGGTTTTATTTCTGGCCGATTGCTGGCAGATAGTTTTAAGCGCACGCGTTTATACCCAAGTACTGTTCCCATGCCCTAGGAGGTTCCTGTTTTTGAAATGCCTGATGCATACGAAAGTTCAGAAGTGACGATATCATCTGTTGAAGCGCAGACGCAAACTGAGTAAAAGGGCCCATACATGATACCAGCAATTTTTAACAACTTAAACGGGAAAATCTGTCATTGCAAAAATTTTATCAAGAAATTGTTAGAGTTAATCTTCATATAAATTTACAAGAAAACATTAAATCATTTTTTTTATAAGTGCTGGATGGTTTTTAGAATTAAATATTTAAATAAGAAACTAAAGGCGCAAAAACATTGGACGAATAAAACAAAAAAATTTTTTCATAACACATTTCCTTCATTTTAGTTGCGTGGTTTCCGTTATGAGGCATTCGTTTCTGTCCATATGTATATGTGCATATAAAATGCGAATGCAATTAAAATTACTTGAAGTTATATTGAAGTAATTTTTAAAATTAGATACTAATTTGTACCAAACGTAGCACTCGCACCTCAAAAGGATAATTTGTTTGTTTACAGTGTTTACAGGAGGGGGAATTAAAAAAATGTGCATCGATAACTTAAAGTGGTGATACACAATGGCTAGATGCGTCGCACTATAGGCAAAACACGAGTTTGTTTTCAAAATCGTAGATCTTCGCTTAGAAAAGAGATAATGGAATGAAAATTTTTTTATCGTGAAGATAAATGATGATAGAACTATAGAGAAGTTACAACAACAATAACTTAACCCTCAAAATACCGTCAATTTGATAGCGATTCCGTTTGAGAAGAATAGGAAGTTTCCTAAATTGATTTAATTGAACTTTTTTTAATTAGCTAAAAATAGGATTAAAGTGATTGGCCCGTAGTCATAGTCAAAATAAAGTCCACTGCAAAGTAAGTTGCAGCTTTTTGACATAATTTTCAATGGGATATCTGTAAAAAAAATAGAACTCTTACGATTAATTCTTTATGTTAATAATTATTTAAATCTCAGTGCCGAAATTTATTTTCGAAATCATGAGGTTCCTAAATTCTGAGAATCTTGAGTACAGACTAGAGGTGTGCATAAATGGTTTTAAAGAGTGAACGGACTCAAAAAAAATTATGTGTGGTAGAATCTGGAAAAAATGTGGTAGATTTAAAAAAAATTTGGTAGATCTCAGGCTTTGGATCAAACTTTGTACAAAAATTAAAGAAATTCTGTAAGGTTTCACCTAAATAAAAATGATGTGGCAGCACAGTGGCGTAGCCAGGAGGCGAAGGGGGGATATTAAAAAAATGTGCATCGATAACTTAAAGTTGTGATACACAATGGCTAGATGCGTCGCACTATAGGCAAAACACTAGTTTGTTTTCAAAATCGTAGATCTTCGCTTAGAAAAGAGATAATGGAATGAATTTTTTTTTTTTTTGTGAAGATAAATGATCATAGAACTATAGAGAAGTTACAACAACAATAACTTAACCCTCAAAATACCGTCAATTTGATAGCGCTTCCGTTTGAGAAGAATAGGAAGTTTCCTAAATTGATTTAATTGAACTTTTTTTAATTAGCTAAAAATAGGATTAAAGTGATTGGCCCGTAGTCATAGTCAAAATAAAGTCCACTGCAAAGTAAGTTGCAGCTTTTTGACATAATTTTCAATGGGATATCTGTAAAAAAATAGAACTCTTACGATTAATTCTTTATGTTAATAATTATTTAAATCTCAGTGCCGAAATTTATTTTCGAAATCATGAGGCTCCTAAATTCTGAGAATCTTGAGTACAGACTAGAGGTGTGCATAAATGGTTTGAAAGAGTGATCGGACTCAAAAAAAAATTCTGTGTGGTAGAATCTGGAAAAAAATGTGGTAGATTTAAAAAAAATTTGGTAGATCTCAGGCTTTGGATCAAACTTTGTACAAAAATTAAAGAAATTCTGTAAGGTTTCACCTAAATTGCAAACTTTTTAATTATACTCTAAAAAAATTTTGTTTTAGTATAATAAAGTGCAAGATTGAAGTTGCTAAGAATTGCATTGAGTTTTGGAATTTTTTTTCCTTGACAGTATAAAGCAGTTCCTTCCATATTAAGATATTTTTTGAACATATTTTAAGAGATTTCTGCAACCTTACGGAGTGCTGCCAGCTTTTCTTTTTATCACATCACGAAGTAGCGAACAAATGTGGCACGTTCCAGAAAGAGCTAATTTGGATTTGCCGCTTTTGAAAATTCTCAAGTAAAAGTAAACTACTCAGAAACCTTAGATGCACTTAAATTCGCTAATATTTTCACAAAAATCGCCGTTTTTTAACGTTTTCGCTATTAATTCTTTTTATAAATCATATATTTTGCAATTTAACACAATAAAACCGCGTTTCCTATCGAAAAATTAATTGAAAAAATTTACTATTTTACAGTTTAATTTATCCTCCCATTCGCCTTTGTTTACTTTTACTTGAGAAATTTCATCGTCGCCGGGAATGCGGAATCTTGTATTATATCCAGTGTTTCCGTTGCACGACTAAAGGGGATATTTGACCCTTTTTAAGCGCCAATACCCTTTGACCCGACTTTTTGAAAATCTTTATTTTTTGACCATTTTCCAAAATTATGTGCCTTTATTCAGAATTTTTTTTTTAAGAAATTTTAACAGAAGCATGCTATTAAAAAATATTTCCTCCTGTAAGTACTAAAAAATGCATCACTTAGGGCCAATTTCAAATGAATATTTAAATGGTATTTAAGTTTAATTGAGTAGTCCACTTGCAAACAGCGTTATGTGATTTTATAATAGCAAGCCATAAATTTGAAAAAAAAGACTACGATAACAAGTAACATTAAAATTGAATCTTTTTTATTATTATCTGAAAATTTGGTTAAATGAGCCTTATAAAATTGTAACATAACATAACATGACATAAGATAACATTAACAGTCTATACGACCTAAAGCAGTTTTCTAAGTTCATCAGGAGATGTATACTTTTGAAAGTTTATAAATAAGTATGATAGCGACTTTTGGTAGAAGAGTTAACATTTGATGCTATTTTTTCTGAACATAAAAAGATTTTGCACTGTGTTGTTAGTGGACATGAAACTACTTTAAATACTGGTACGTAATCCACCAAAAACTAAAAAACGAAAAAATTTTACATAGCGTACTTTGCAAGTGGACTACTCAATTGTTTAAATGCTATTTAACTTTCGTTGGGTTTCTGATCAACTTCGTTTAAATATGCCAAACAATTGCAAGCACTGTGCTTGTTCCTTGAATTTGTTGTTGCATTTATTTGTTTGTTTACATTTTGTGCTGAACAGCTGATTGTTTTTTGCTGCGATTTGGTTGGATTGATTAAACAACCTACCAATCAATCGGTTGTTTGCTACAAATACCGGGTTGCATATCTCATATTTTAATAGCCAATATTGGTCATTTAAGTGCAGATTAAATTTATGATCTGAAAATGAATAGTGGAAGTTAATCAACATTCTCTACTTAAATAAGCCATCTGAAATTGGGCCTTAAAACTTTTAAAGGAACTACAACTCTTCTACTTGCAGCAACTAGATTTATCTGTATGTCTGCAACCCTGTTATGCAAAGCTTGCCCCGCTCTTTTCGTTTTAAATTGAACAAATTAATTATTCTTCTAGTAAAGAAAAGCAAACATAATATTCTACTAGTAAAGAAAAGCAAAAATAATATGATGACCCCTTTTTTCGTCAATGACCCCTTTTGTGCGACTTTCTGAAAATTCTCAACGGCAACACTGATTATATAATTCTTGTTACCATATGTGACCTGGTCTACGGAAAGGGGGCTTAGGTGTCAAAAAATCAATTTTCACTTTTTGGTTGATTCGGATGGAAGATGCGATGCTTTTTCACGTGGTGAAAAGCAAAAAATCCTAACTTGCTTAGAAGTGTACTAAAAATGTAGAGAAAGAANGTCACATATAGTGTTTAGTCAAGGTTTATAAGAGGTTGCGCAATGCGCAGGTCCGTTATTCTTTCCTCTCAAAATTGGGCGACAACAACAGCGAAAACAACAAGCAGCAGAAACAACAAGCAGCGTAAAAAAACATAAAATTGAAATGAAGTGTAGCGATTTCAAACCAATTGTACTCGACAGCTTATTCAAAAATATATTTACAGTTAATGTTAACCAAATTTTTACTCATGTCTGTATGTCGAAAAATCCACAAAATCGGATTTTTCATTGCGGAAAATTTTTGCGAAATTTTCATTTAAACTTGCTATATCTCTCACGTTTATGATTCGATAAATTTGAAATTTGTACACATTAGACTAGATTCTTTTCTAAAGAAGATGAGTCCGACTGAACTTCTTAATATTTATTTAAAACAATATGACAAATATTTTAACACTTTTATAAAAATTAAGGAGGTGGTTTTTACAAATGCAAAAGTTGTGTTATGAAGTTAAAAATTTTTGGTTTGTTTTAATGCAGCATTAAAGACAAATATATACGGACATTTTTGGGAAAGTTTCAGGTTTAGACAACAAGTAGTTCTAAAGTTAAAACAATATTATGATGACACCCACGAGCGGGCGTTCGCCCTTTAAAAATCGCCTGACAAATATTTTTACTCGGCACTTGTACAAGTAATTTTGGAAGTAACATTAAGTGAAATTTTGAAATGCATGAATTTATCAGTGTTATATAACTATTACTAAACTTAATAGACATACTTACATACATAAATACATACATAGTAAATATGCACGTAACTCCATACATAGTCAAAATAGTTATTCGTACAGTGACTGTTTCACAATATTCGCAATGTTTTTAATAATGATTATTCAGTAGTTTTTCACGAAAATATAGTTGATATTTTAACAAAAACCATACGAATTAAATTTTAAAACTTTTTGCTAAACTTAAAAAATTCTACAAAAGAGAAAAATTACGTTGATTTTTGAGATTTTTTTTCTCAATGATGTTATGATATGTAACAACCTTGAGAAACAAATTCTAAAAAATCAAAGGTAATCTAAAGCGACTTGAAGCTTGCGATTTATTAACTGAGATTGAATGAGCTACAACCCTGCATACAAATTTTTTTCTAAAAACTGTCATTAAAAATTTTGATGAAAATTTGTAATTTTTTTAAGTTTTGCAAAAAGTTTAAAAATTTCATTTATATGGTTTTGTTAAAATATGAACAGTATTTTCATGAAAAATTAACGAAAAATTAAGAATATTGCGAATATTGTAAAACAATCACTGAACGAATAACCATTTTGACTAGGTGTGTAATTATGTATGTGGGGCTTATTCTATGAGCACCACTGCCGTCAGGACACCAAACACACTAATTTAATATATAAAGTATTGTTTTATTTAACATAAAGCAATTGCATTGTGGACTTAAAATAGTTTTACATATATGTATTCACAACTGTATTTAAATTGATGGGTTTTTATTAGCACACCCGCTAGCAACGACTAGGCGACCTTATGCTTCGGCGACACACGGAAAACTTGAACTTAACCGAATTCAGTTTTCTTGTGTTTCGTTAAAAGTTCGTCTAGTTAGGGTTGCGCGTTGTTCGGTCAGGTTTGTTAGTTATGGTTGTGCGTTGTTCGGTCAGGGTTGTATTGGGATTGCGCGTTGTTCGGTCAGGGGTGTATTGCCGACCACTTCTGGTCCGGCACACCAATCCCACAT